>NW_018127978.1:2139365-2142852 GCF_001952655.1 Monopterus albus | reverse complement strand
ATTGCCCATTTAACCATTGTCATACTGATACCATCACTATCACTGGATGATTTATTACCACATTTGTTCACTATATCTATAATTTCCTTTTCAACAATTGGCTTCAGAAACATAGAACACATATTCCTTTCAATTGTATTGTTATTTATATTGACGTCTGTACAAATGGTACTTGCTAAGCCAGGACCCACATTCACAAAAAACCTATTAAACTTCTCAACTACATCCTCAAATCTGTTGGCCGGTGTATCATTGTCCATAAAATATGGAGAGATAGGGGATAACCAACCATTCGTACAGAGAAAAACATTTAAAGGATCCAGGGTTTATGTGTAGAATATACAGCAATCCTCTCATAGATGAAGGCTGTTAAACATCCCGGTGCAATAGGTGGCGGTATACACCTTTTAAGTTGGTCTGTAGTCCACAATTTAAGCAGAAGAAGACTACGACCCGCCTTGCGTGCATCTGATCCAATGACAGGACCGATATATGATGCTCATCCAATCAGCACTCACTAAAAGTTTCTTTGCAGCAGGATCTTTCCCACCAGCGTCGTTTCACCAATTTTGGCGGCTGTGCGGAAAATATGGCGGAAGATTTGAAAGGTAATTCATGAGGACAATATATAGCTTTTTAAAATTACACTCTACATTTCTTTACGGTTGTTATTTGATTTAGTCTAGGCGCAGCCTCTTTAAAGACATCGAATATGCACTCTAGTGCGTTCATCAAACAAGAAAGCGAGGAGATTGTATGACGTCCACAAGAAGCCAAATTACTTGTCCAGAGTAGTTTGATGCTTGTGCAGGTTAACGTTAATGTAGCCTCTTCTGTGAAGATGTTCTCAACTTGTCATTATGAGTAACATTTATGAAACTTATATGTGGGCTGTTCAATTTCGGATGATTGGATTTTGAAGTCAGTTTCAAATGTAGGAGCAGACTGCTATGGTTTAGCGGGCAAAACTATATTCTGTGAACTTCACGCGCCATGCTGTCTCACGTACATGTGTAAATGGCTTTGTACGCATTGTCTGCTAATATTTGATGTTTTCGTAAGGGGTATGCTTGCAGCGATTCCAATCCTAAAAACTGTTACTCGTTACTGTTATAAGTGTGCAACCAATGTTAATAACTATTAAAGTTGTGTTACATTTTATTGCACTTTCAACAGTGATCAGGCTATTTTAAACTGAATGACTTCAGTTGAGCTTGCTGTAGTATTAGTGTATTTGACACAAACTTAAAGGACGGTACTGTGTCAGATTGCAGGGTGCCCTGTAAGATGTCCTGTCATGAGCTGGAAGCCCTTTGTCGCAAAAAGAGGCTCCACTGTAAACAGCTTGGAGTGAATAGAGCAAACATCAATGAATATGAGGTGGAATTCCTCTGTGACTACAAGAAGATTAAGGTAAGGCATCAGTATTAAAACATGACTGTTTACTGCTATTCATAGCTCAACTCTGTTATGGTTGAATATGAAAATATGCATTACATCGCTTACATTACATAGCTTATAGATTGTATATTATGTTCAGACAACTATTATTCTGATGAAAACTTTGTTAGTGTAAACATTAGTCTGTTCGAACAGCAAATAAAGATGAGATAGAGATGCTGTTTCCCCAACTGGAACATTGGAGGTTCAGTTTGTGATGCCTGCAGTCCACATGTCAAAGGCGGGCCACTACAATATCAACATTGACTGACACATATTGATTTAAAACAGGTTAAATCTTATTTTAATGTAGTACCATGTGTAGCACATATATTTGCTCAGTCCCTCTGTGCCCTGCTCTATTTCTCTCACACGCACACAAACACATGACAACCATGATGATGACCACCTGTGAACAGCTCCTAGTCTGTTTTTTTTTTTTTATACAATACTGTCAGTCACAGACACCCAACTCTTGTAATAAGTTATTAACAAGCTAGTAAGGCTGGCTAAGCTTACAAGAGAATACAGCTCTTGTTGTGGTCAGCACACTGTGTATAGCATGGATGTATATGGACTGCTCTGCAAGTGGATAAAGAATGCTGAATGTTTCCCCCCTCAGTCCAGTGGAAAAACACATGTGGGAAAGCAGATCAGTGTGGTTAGCGAGCCAGTTGATTAATTTTGGATATTTATTGGCTTCAACCAGTGCTGCTGAAGCAGCAAGAGAGGGTCAGGAAGAGACAGATGTAGGAGGAGGGCAGCAGCCAACATGCTGCTGCTGTGGGTGAGCTAGTGCAGAAGGGACAGGTCAGATGAATAGCACTATACAGGGCTCCAGACTAATATTTTCATACTTGTGCCATCAAGACTCACCAGTGCTAGATTTGCTAGCACCACCTCTGTCTTACAGCACAATGCAAAAGAATCTGTATTTTTTGCAAATTATTTTAAATACCCTTACCATCCAGATTTATCTAACATAAATAGGAAAATTACTTCTGGAACACCTCTCTTCCACCTCGCCTCTGGAAGTCCAGAGACAGGAACTGCCAAATAACCTCGAACCTCTCGTCTCTCCTCCTTTTCAGTCCTCCATCTCCATCTCCTTAAGACGATGAACCCACACAGAAACTTCCTTCTTCCTCAAGTGATGAACCACTGATTGCTAGCACCCTCTAACCTTCCTGTATTTAGTTTAGCAAAAGAAAACACTCCAAAGAACCTTTTGTCTAACTTGAAAGAAACTCCTTTCCTTTATGGATGCATAATGGCACTCTAGTTGTTTACTCTTAGCTTTTTTGACATGAAACCTTGGTGCATATTAGCAGGTATAGTTGCTTCACAGCATCCACACCATGTTATCCTATTTGTGTGGATGCAATAATGCATCCACAGTATGTTATACTATTCTCTATTATTCTGGTTTCTTCCATCTGTTTTTCAGCACATACTAACTCCAGCATACTTTCAACTAGAAAGGCCATTCAGGTATCAAAATGTTCATCTTTTTAAGGATGTGCTTGATTGTATTTTTCTTGTTTGTAACATTTATACTTTTTAAGCTTTTTTTTGTTTGTTTGTTTTTTTTGTTTTTTCCAGCAAATTTTGCCCCATTCAAATCAATGGGAAAATTTTTCACATCTTAATATCTTCAGCATACTTTTAGCTAAAAACACGATTTCAACTGTTATCTATTCAGTAACTCTTCAGCTGTTGGTAATTTAAACAGCTTTTTGATATCTATTATGGTTTTTGCATAATTACCATTTACACTTTATGCTTCACTTCAAGAGCCACACTCTAGTAGTCCTCAGGGTGTAGGACTTCTCTCTCTCTCTCTCTCTCTCCCACACACACACACACACCTACACACACACAGCCCCTATACACACACAGCCCTACTTGTTTTACCTAATTTATGGGGACCAATGGGAAAATGTTCACATCTTAATAAGTTCAACATACCATGCCTTGCGAAAGTATTCGGCCCCCTTGAACTTTGCGACCTTTTGCCACATTTCAGGCTTCAAACATAAAGATATAA
>NW_018127978.1:2130816-2138398 GCF_001952655.1 Monopterus albus | reverse complement strand
GAGATCAAGATCAGGGTGCCGGAGACACACACACATGCACACAGACACACACCTGGTCTAGATCACATATCAGCAAGCTAGCACAGGCAGGGGTTGACCTACTCACACCAAATGACCAATAGGATCACGAACTATTGAAGGTTGCACCTCTGTCCAGGGCAGAGCAGCCTAAGAAGATAAATGTGTTGTAAAAACTTAATTCAGGATTCAGAAGCCGGTTTTCCTGCGAGAGCTCTGTCTCTCTGAATCCAGCGCTGTAAGGCCTACCTGTGATCAGACTTTCAGTAAACTTTCTGTTGATTTTAAACAGTCCTCTCCTGTCTTCACTTCTCGTGCTTCCAACAAGATAATTGGGTTAATTTCTAACAGTCCTATTGGACTATTTTCACATCTTAATAAGTTCAGCATACCTTCAGCTAGAAAATCCATTCAGGTATCAATGTTCAGCTCTTCTGGGACATTCCTACTGGTATTTTTTTTGTATCATTTATACATTTTAAAATATATATTAGCTTTTTTGCATTTTAGAGTGGCCTTTTATTGTGGCCAGCCCAAGGCACACCTGTGCAATAATCATGCTGTCTAATCAGCATCTTGATATGCCACACCTGTGAGGTGGATGGATTATCTCGGCAAAGGAGAAGTGCTCACCAATACAGATTTAGACAGATTTGTGAACAATATTTGAGAGAAATAGGCCTTTTGTGTACATAGAAAAAGTTGTAGATCTTTGAGTTAAACTCATGAAAAATGGGGGCAAACACAAAAGTGTTGGTTTATAATTTTGTTCAGTGTAGTTAGCAGCGTTTATTGGTCAGTGAAATCAGTCAGCTTTTATGGCTCCAGGAAGAGAGGACAGGAAAACTGCAACAAAATGATGATGTTTTGCGAGAAATGAGGGACAGTGGGTCTTACACTTGTTCAAAATTCAAAACAACATAACTTTCATTAGAATTGTTTGGGCAAAAAAAAAAAAAAAGTACTGCCAGATGGGCAAAGAGGTAGGCTACTTTTAGCCTTTTAACTGCAGCACAACCTCAGCCAAGAATGGAGAGCATTTCGGATATTCAGCAATTATTGCTAGTGATGCTCTGAAGGACAAAAATTGCCGTTCGGGACAGCCCTAGGGTGGCAACCAGTGAACCACAGTGGGCTGTGGTGCTCCACATGTGTAAAGATGACAGAGCTCATCTTTTATCCCTTTTATCCCAAAGCTATTTAAACTGCTCAGGTTTTACTTGGTATTCTGATGTTTTCACCACTGGATAATACATGTAAGCATTTAAAATAACAAATTGCATCCTGTATTGCATAAGTCATGGTAGACTTTCTTGCTGTCCATCATTTTGACAGACAGGGTAAAAAAAATATCATTTATTATTACCCATTAATGTAATTTTCATTTTTATTGCCAAGGCATTTAGTAGCATTAAATTCGCATTCATTATACAGAACAGTCTTATGTGCAGCCATTTTACGTGTCATCACCATGGATTACTTTTTCCGCAGTGACAGTGGAGGCCATTAAAAATACTGTCGCCAGTGTGTGTAATATAAACAATGCAATTTTGCACAGTTTGTGTCAATTACCATTAAAATATGAACAACCCATTTACAAGAAGTTAGACTAAGTGAAAAGAACTCAGCTGACCTGCTCTAGCCTGCTGCAGAGGTAATTGTTACTACATTTCTTATGGCCCTTATGATTTTGATCTGAAAGCTGAACCCATGCTCTGCTACTACACTAGAGACTAGACTTTTTAGCTCCACTTCAGCCAAAGTTTTGAAGTCAGGGAACATTTCTCTCGGGAAGTGATTAAAGGTTCCTCTGAATGTGGGATTTCCCGATCCTGAAGCACTCACTTCACCAAGAGGAATTTGCTGAATCTGCTCCTTCTGCACCAGTGGCATAGCTGCACCCTTCTGTGACCCATAGTGCATAAGCATCAACTTTATTGCCAAGTATTTCAAGAACACAAGGAATTTGATTCCAGCTCAGTGTCCCCCAATGTGCACAACATAAAAACAAAATAAATACTCAATATATATACAAGTTAAAAGAGCATAATGGCCTAGCTGTTCATCATTGTAATAGCCTGGGGAAAGAAACTGTCTCGGTGTCTGGTTGTCTTTGTACACAGTGACCTGTAGCGCCGTCCAGAGGGGAGGAGTTCAAAGAGCTTGTATCCAGGGTGGGAGGGGTCTGCAGAAATCCTCTCTGCCCCGTAAGGTGTACAGGCCCTTCATGGAGGGCAGGCTGACACTGATGATTTTTCTATGCAGTTTTGACTGTCCGTTGGAGTCTGTTCCTGTTCCTGTTTGTCTGGTTTGGCTCGGCAACCAGAGATGGAAGTGCAAAGAACAGACTCAATGATTCCCCTGTAGAATTGAATCGGCAGCTCCTGAAGCAGGTTGAACTTCCTGAGCTGATGCAGGAAGAACATTCTTTGCTGTGCCTTTTTGATAATGGCGCTGATGTTGGTTGTCCACTTCAAGTCCTGAGAGATTGTGGAGCCCAGGAACTTGTAGGACTCCACGACTGAAACAGTGCTGCTGAGTATGTTGAGCGGAGATAGGATGGTGGAGTTCCTCCTAAAATCCACTATCATCTCCACTGTCTTCCATGTGTTCAGCTCCAGGTTGTTATGACCACACCACAGGGCCAGCTGTTCAACCTCCTGTCTGTAGGCCGACTCGTCACCGTCTTGAATGAGACTGATGATTATGCCGTTTGCAAATTTCTTGATTTTTACAGAAGTCTCCTGAGGTCCAGTCATTAGTAGAGGGAGAACAACAGCGAGGAGAGCACATATCTCTGGGGGGCACCTGTGCTGATAGTCTGGGTGCTGCGTGTGGCTTTCCCCAGTCTCACCTGCTGCTTCCTGTCCGTCAGAAAGTTGGTGATCCACTGACAGGTGGGGGCAGGCACAGTGAGCTTGGTTACTTTGGAGTGGAGGATGTCTGGGATAATGGTGGTAAATGCCGAACTGAAGTTGACATATAAGATCTGAGCATAGGTCCCTGGGGAGTCAAGGTGTTGCAGGGTGCAGTGCAGTGCCATAGTGACTGCATCATCCACTGACCTGTTTGTCCAGTAAGCAACTGCAGGAAATCCAGCCAGGGGTCTGTGATGGCCTTCAGGTGGGCCAATACCAGTCTCTCAAAACACTTCATGACTACTGATGTCAGTGCGACTGGTCTGTAGTCATTCAGTCCCCTGATGGAAGATTTCTTGGGAAGTGGGATGATGATGGAGCGTTTGAAACAGGAGGGAACCACACAAAGCTCTAGTGATCTGTTGAAGATCTGCATGAAGATGGGAGTCAGCTGATCAGCGCAGACTTTCAGACAGGAGGGGGTCGCAGTGTCTGGGCCTGGCACCTTACTGATCTTTTGTTTCCTAAAAGGGCAACGCACATCTCTTTCACAGATCCTCAGAGGTGGTGGACTGATGTGGTAGAGGTAGTCCTAGGGGAAGAGTTTTGCCATTCAAACCTACAATAAAACTCATTCAGCTCATCAGCCAGCTTATAGCTCTCCACAACAGGGTGGGGGTGGTCTCTTGTACCCGGTGTTATTTCGTAGGCTCCTCCACATCTAGTGGTCACAGATGTACTCTGTGGCCTTGAGCCTGTAGCTCTTCAACATGCTGTCACTTCCTGTAAAGTGAGGTGCATTCATTGGGTCTCAGTTGTTCTTCATCCACCGTATACGTTTATCTTTTTGACCTTGGTTATCAACACCATAGCAGTTATTAGGCTTTTTAACTATGACCTCAACAGTAAACATAATTTATTATTGAGGTCATAGTTAAAGGTGGTGTTGTACTGGACTACATTGTATTCACAGGTATTCCTAATATTATGACTCTCTCATACATTCAAAAAAATTCCCCACTCGCCCCCCACTTTGGGGCGGTCTTGTTTCTTCCTTCAAGCTCGGGTCCTCTACCAGAGACCTGGGAGCTTGAGGGTCCTGCGCAGTATCTTAGCTGTTCCTAGCACTGCACTCTTCTGGACAGAGATCTCAGATGTTGTTCCTGGGATCTGTTGGAGCCATTCTCCCAGTTTGGGGGTCACAGCCCCCAATGTTCCTATTACCACAGGGACCACTTGTGCCTTCACCTTCCACATCTTTTCTAGCTCTTCTTTCAGCCTTGGTATTTCTCGAGCTTCTCGTGTTCCTTCTTCCTGATGTTGCTATGGCTTGGGATTGCTACATCTATCACTATGGCCTTCTTGTTCTGTTTCTCCACCACTACTATGTCCGGTTGGTTGGCCATTACCAGTTTGTATCTGGAAGTCCCACAGGATCTTAGCCTGGTCATTCTCAGCCACATTTTGGAGGTGTATCCCATTTTGACTTTGGGACTTCCAGCCTGTACTCAGCACAGATGTTATTGTACACTATGCCAGCCACTTGGTTATGGCATTCCATGTATGCCCTGCCTGCTAGCATCTTGCACCCCACTCTTACGTGCTGGATTGTCTCAGGGGCATCTTTGCACAGCCTGCACCTGGGGTCCTGTCTGGTATGGTAGACCTCTGCCTCTATTGATCTTGTACTTAGAGCCTGTTCCTCCTGTCTTTCAGTCTAGCTTTGTCCAGCCATCTAATACTAATACTAATGGAGGGTTCCTGCTCTTCCTTCCCTTGTTCCTCTGGTTTCTGCTGCCTGGGGTATTCACTAAGCATGTCCTCACTCGGGGCCATCTCACTGATGTATTCATAGATATTTGTTGTTTCATCCTGGATAGTGGCTCTGGCACTCACTAATCCTCTGCCTCCTTCCTTTTGCTTAGTGTACAGTCTGGAGATGCTGGATTTGGGATGAAATCCCCATGGCCTGACATGGAGCAGACTGGATAGCTTGGCCCTGACTTTGGAATGGAAGATCGGGGGTTTGAACCCCGGTTGGGGCATGGTTAATATCCAGCCTGGTCCCTTAGGCAAGGCCCTTAATGATACCTGCCTACCTCATGGGTAATGAGAGTGGGAAAGTTGAGGCTGGGGGGGGGACAAATCCATTTCCAATTTAGTTATTGGTATTTTTATTGTTCTATCTGTATTTGACATTAGTTTATAAAGTTTAGAAATGATCTTTGAGTTTGTAAATTTCATTATCTCCTCAGCTAGCATGGAAGGTTGCAGGGGGTTGCTGATTATATTAGTCTTTGATTTAATTATGGATTTTAACTGTTGGTACTGGAGAAATTCTCCTCTCCCAACTCTGTACTTCTGGACTAATGTATTAAATGGTATAAACTGGCTGTTTTCAGATAGATGTTGTTGTTGTTTGTGTTGCTATGTTGGAAAGTTGATGGGGTTGATATGCAATTGAAAGTCAGGGTTATGCCAAATTGGAGTGTATCTACACAATGTTAATGATGTCACAAATCTAACGAAATGCACTCACCTGCCATTTTACTAGGTACATCTGTACAATTGTTTGTATTTCAGTGTAACACTTCCACCTTAACATCGGTGTTTATGTTTCAGTTTTTGGTGAAACTGTCTTAAATAAATAAATACATAGTTACTTTGTTGATCCTGAGGGGAAATGCAGGTAAAAGCACATCAAAATAAAGAAATGTATAAAAGTGTAATACTTAAAATATAAAAGTATAAAGTGTAAAAATTTAGGTATAGAAATATAAAAAATATATTGAGTAATGTGTGCCAAGTATACATAATAAGTAGAAGTGCCTGGCGTACTTGTGTACCATGCCAATATATGCAGGACTGAAGACTGTGTGCAAGGATAAAAATATAATTGAATTTATACATTTATGACAATTAGACCAGAGACTGAAACATTCTGAGTGCGATTTTACACCAATATATTGCATCACATATGCAAATGTTAATGTGGAAGTGTTGCATTGAAGTGCATACAGTATAACTGTATAGGTGTACCTAATAAAGTGGCCTTTAGGGAAACACGTTTCCTAACTGCATATGACAAACACTTTGAACTTGAACTGTGAGTGTATATTGCTGCAGTATCATGTCTGCTATAGTCCTATCATTCATAATGTTTTATGAAAGATAATGAGCTGATCTACACGTGTGTAGAGTGGGATCTTTTGGCAGGCATGGAGAGAGCAGTGCTTTCGAGGTTTAAGGCCACAAGCATGGAGTCGGTGACCTTTCCCCTCAGAACACTAACAAGCAGAGAAAGACTAGCTACTGTTGGAGAAAAGTAAAGTAACGGCACTTGAAAGAGCCACATTAATTATAAAAAACATAGTATTTGGTCCAGTTTGAACAGTTTGGATCAGTGAGTATCTAAACATTAAGCCTGGTTTGTAAGTTTGGAGTTGTCAACTGTCCAACCACAAATGCTTAGAACATCTGTTGTCTGTGTTGACATAATGGATACATAAAGTTAAAAATGGTAAAGAATTCAAACTTTGCCCCTAATTTAAGTTTTGTATTTCAGGAAGAGGAGTTCTACCTGGTAAAGTGGAGGGGCTTCCCAGAGTCTGATAATACTTGGGAACCTAAGAAGAACCTCAAATGCGCCAAATTGGTGAAGCAGTTCCATCTGGATCTGGATCAGTTGCTGAAGTTCCACAAGAGACGCTGCACCCCTAAAAAGCTGGAAAAGGAGGTTGCCACAATCCTTTTTCAGAAAGCCAAACTTCGTCAGAGTTTGCAGAGCTGGGAGGATCATTTGAATCAGACTCGCAACCACCCAGGTTGCATTTTTGTTAGAAATGAAGTTGACCTTGAGGGGCCCCCAAAAAACTTCACCTACATCAACAACTACAAAGTAGGCCAGGGTATTGTATTAGATGAGATGGCTGTGGGTTGTGAGTGTAAGAACTGTTTAGAGGAGCCAGTGAATGGCTGCTGCCCTGGAGCTTCTTTGCACCGCATGGCCTACAGCGATAAAGGGCAGGTCCGGATCCGCGCAGGACAGCCCATCTACGAGTGTAACTCTCAATGTAGTTGTGGTCCTGACTGTCCCAACAGAGTAGTGCAGAAGGGCATCCAATTTGACCTGTGTATTTTTAAGACTGAGAACGGCCGGGGATGGGGTGTCCGCACACTGCAGCATATCAAGAAGAACACATTTGTCATGGAGTATGTGGGAGAGGTAAGATCTAATCATTCACACCATTCATGTGCTGCTGTTTGTTTAAAAACTGTATTTGAGCTCGAGTATTTTGTTCACACTGAGGTAATAAGAGGCTGAAAAAAATCCTGTCCAAAGTATAATGAAAATTAAATGCTTTGTTCTTATCCAGTAGATGATGTGATAGGACATCCCTAAAAACCAGGAATTTGCTGAAATGTAAACCTAACTACAAAACTTTTAGTGAGAATGTTTTTGAAAAAATCATTTTATTTTTACATTTATTGAAGCTAGATAGGGCAGCACGGTGGCGCAGTGGTTAACGCCGTTGCCTCACAGCGAGAAGGTTCCGGGTTCGGGCCCCACCTGGGACCTTTCTGTGTGGAGTTTGCATGTTCTCCCCGTGCTTGCGTGGGTTCTCTCCGGGTGCTCCGGCTTCCTCCCACTGACCAAAGACATGCAGCTTAGGTTGATTGGTGTCTCTAAATTGCCCATAGGAGTG
>NW_018127978.1:2126747-2130655 GCF_001952655.1 Monopterus albus | reverse complement strand
TCAGTGATGCTCTTCAAGCTTCCCCACACAGACAAGGAGTCATTGGTTGAAACCTGGGCTTTCAACTTTTCAGAGTAGCCCCTCTTTGCTGCTCTGATCTCCCTTGTCAGTGTGTTCCTGGCCTGGTTGTACAGAGCCCTGTCCCCACTATTGTAAGCCTCCTCTTTGGCACAACGAAGCTGCTTGAGAAGAACAGGATTGTCTGATTGTGTTCAGACAGGATTGCAGCGCTACTGAAAGTGGCAATACCCACGGGGCAGGAATGGCCGCCTTCGTCAAACAGTCCTGGTGCACAGACTGTAAGATTATCTCCAATGTGCTTCTGTTCCGAAGATGTGGAATATCAGGTCATTTTATTTATCTAGGGAGCTGCAATGTATCATTGTGAGTGCAGTGTAACCCCCCACCACCACTGCAATCTCAGGAAAAGCATACCTAAACTGTATCAGTTAATAACCTTTCCTACTAGTGGAAACAAAACACTGGACCAATGTTGCAGTAACATCAGAAACGCTTTCTCAGCTGAATCTAAGCCTTATTTTGGTACATCTGACCACCTAGCAATCTGGTTAAAACTTGCTTACACCAAAAGACTCAAGGCGAAACCAGTCTCAGTGAGAACTGTTAACACCTGGAACGACTGTGCACAGGCCAGCCTGCAGGGCTGTCTAGAGGCCACAGACTGGAACATGTTCAAATGGGCCACAGACGACATCCATGAATATGCAGAGACTATGAATGACTACATCAGCTGGTTCACATTCATATGCGCACCAGCTAGAACGGTGCGTGTTTTCCATAACAAAAAACCCTGGTTTAATAGGAATATAAAACAAAATCAGGAAGAGACGAGAGACTTTTAAGTCAGGGGACCAAGTGGAGTACATGAAAGCCCAGTACGAGCTACAGAAGTGCATCAGAGCTGCAAAGAAGGCATACCTCCAAAAACTGGTGAGCTACTATGTGAATAACAACACTCGCAGTGTGGCAGGGAATCCAGGCAGTCACAAACTACAGGAACAAATCAACAAACACAGCCCCCCAGGACACTGCCCTCCCAGACAGCCTCAACAACTTCAATGTGAGGTTTGACAGAATGAACACAGACACCCTCTCAAAATCCCCCTGCGACCTGGGGGACGCTGCTTTTCAGGTGATGCACACACAGATCGGGAAGGCCCTGAAACAGATAAACCCCCATAAGGCGGCGGGACCAGACGGTGTCCCCCCCAAGAGTGTTGAGAGCCTGTGGGGATCAACTAGCTAGTGTGTATATAGACATCTTCAACCTCTCTTTAACCCAAACAGTAGTTCCTCAAATTTTCAAAAAATCCATTATCATACCGGTCCCTAAGACATCAGCCACATCCACTCTGAATAACTTCAGGCCAGTGGCGCTGATATCAGCTGCCATGAAGTGCTCAGAGATTATGTTCTTAAAAGGGGCAGAGAACATAATCAGGGATCCACGCCACCCAGCTCACACTCTGCTCAGACACAAAAACTGCACCTACAGCCTCAGGGCGGACAGTATCATCACACACAGAACTAGACTTTACAACAGCCTTTTCCCTGCCGCAGTAAGACTGATGGTAAATACGAAAATGTGAGAACATATGTGCAATAACCCCTTATTAGACATGTGCAATAACCCCTCACTACCTCACCAAGCGTAATGCCATATCCAACTCCGCCATGTGAATTACTAAGTGCGATGTTTGAAGTTCACTGTGGGAAATACTACTACCCTATTTTTGTGTATTGTGTTTTAATACTTTGCCACCCTTATGTAACTTTTTATAAGTGTTCTTTCTGGCTTTTGACTCCTTACCTGACTCCAAAGGAGAGCTGCACAAGAATTCCTATATACTGTACCTAGACTGTCTGTTTATGCATAAATGGCAAATAAAAATCTTGAAGTGTTTCCTTGTGACCTAAATTTAGGTGGTGTCTGGGGTCTACACAACGTCATGAGCAGGGACTACACCTACTTTTCATATGTCCATAAGAGGTTTTCAAGAATTGACTAAATTTTAGCTTCAAATCCACTAACTCAGTCAGTACCTACAGTAAATAGTGCCAAGATATCCATCAGATCATAACCCTGTACTGGAAGTAATTAGACTGGAGAACACCCAGCCTCAAGCATCCTGTTGGAGATCTAACACCAAACGCTTGCAAGATAGTGAATGTCGCCCAATTGAGATCCATGCTTGGGAACTTAATAGTCCCATACTCTGGGCCACAATTTTAAAGGATTTCTCTGCAACAAAGTTATAAACTTTGCATCCCACCTTAAGAAGAAGTGTCAGGAAGGGATTACTCAACTAGAACAGCAATGTGACACATTGGAAAGGGAATTAAACGCACAATACCCCCAAAAGGTTGATAGATCTCATAGAACTGAGCAGTTAACTGCATGGAGAGTGAGGACAGAGGAAAGGAGTGGAGAGGACCCCAGAGGGTCACCTGAGCCAGCCCTAACTGTAGGCTCTATCAAAAAGGAAAGTTGTAAATCTAATCCCGAAGGTAGAGAGGGCGTCTGCCTCCTAAACTGATACCTAGGAGTTGGTTCGAAGGTTGATGGGCTTGATAGCTAAAGGTTTTGTCTCCCGTTCTGCTTCTTTTAACTACAAGCAGACATACACTCTGAGAGCCAAGCGCCCTGTTAGGATGATAAGGAACTATGAGGTCTTTAAGATACAATGGAGCCCTGTCATTAAGAGTTCTGTATGTTAGGAGAGGGATTTTTAATTTTATTATGGATTTTACAGGGAGCCAGTGGAGAGAAGCTAATATGGGAGAAATATGATCTCTCTTGCAAGTGCCAGTCAATACTTTTGCTGCAGCCTTTTGGATTAAGTGTAGGCTTTTTAGGGAATTAGTGGGACATCCTGAATGTCCCTCTAAGTGTCAGAATGCCAGAATGGGATATGAAATGCTATGTGGGAAAAAATTTCACTCTAGTAGATGTCTATCTGACATTGCTGTTACCAAATTTAAGGAAATAATTCCATCATTATTTACTTGGGTGAACTTGTGGCCTGTGGTACAGCTTGCAATATCACTCCCTAAAGCAGGCATCATGAAAACTGGAAAGGAAGAAGCATTCCACTTTCTCTCTCAGAAAATATTTTATTGCCATGCACTGAAAAGCTGTTGATGTAGATTTGACAAATGAGTGGGGAAAGGGTACCATGTATTAAACCCTGTTGGTCAGTTTGCTTGCCACGTGATTGCCTTGGGTCAGTTGTGCTCTGGGTCTGACTTGTGTCAGGGCGTTTGGACCCCCTTATATGTGCTTGCAAATGTAGTTATTTTTGTGTTCTTTCCATAAACAACATATTAAACCAGTGCATTTGGTTCAGTAATGTTCTGTCTTGTTTCCTCCAGATCATCACAACTGATGAAGCAGAGAGGAGGGGTCATGTTTATGACCGGCAAGGCTCTACATACCTGTTTGACCTGGACTATGTGGAGGATGTGTACACAGTGGATGCAGCTTACCAAGGCAACATCTCTCACTTTGTCAACCACAGTGTGAGTGTCTTTAAACTGTACAGAATATACTGCAGGCATCATAGTTGAAAGTTCAGTTTGCAGAAGGACCAAACTTATTTATATATTTCTATATGGTTGTGTGCATCTCAAAGCTTTAGTATTAGATGTATTATCATTAGTATTACAGAGTTGCTGCGGGTCTTTAAAAGGTTTGAAATATAACAGTTTCAATTTTAGGTCTTATAAAGTCTTAAAAAATACTATCCATCCATTTTCCTTCGCTTATCTGGAGCCGGGTTGCGGGGGCAGCAGTCAAAGGAAAGATGCCCAGACTTCCCCTTCTCCAGACACTTCCTCCAGCTCCTCCAGGGGAGGCGTTCCCAGGACAGCCGAGCGACATAGGCCCT
>NW_018127978.1:2125801-2126330 GCF_001952655.1 Monopterus albus | reverse complement strand
AAACAAGCCCCCCTTTCCCAACTGAAAACTATGGCCTCGGATTTGGAGTTGCTGATTCTCATCCCAGCCGCTTCAGGCTTGGCTGCAAACCGCCCCAGTGCACGCTGGAGGTCCTGTTTTGATGGAGCCAACAGGACAACAACATTTGCTAAAAGCAGATCTTGTGGTCCCCAAACTGGACTCCCTCCGGCCCCTGGCTGCACCTAGAAATTCTGTCCATAAAAATAATGAACAGAACCAGTGACAAAGGGCAGCCCTGCCAGAATCCAACATGTACCAGAAACAAGGTTGACTTACTGCCGGCAATGCGAACCAAGCTCCTGCTCCGGTCGTACAGGGATCGGACAGCTTTTAGCAACGGCCTTGGACCTTGTACTCTCGGAGCACCCCCCACAGGGTGCCGCGATGGACACGATCGAATGCCTTCTCCAAATCCACAAAACACATGTGGACTGGTTGGGCAAACTCCCATGAACCCTCCACCACCCTGAAGAGGGTATAGAGCTGGTCCAGTGTTCTGCGGCCAGGA
>NW_018127978.1:2114682-2125163 GCF_001952655.1 Monopterus albus | reverse complement strand
CCCGTCACCTGCCTCAGGAGTCCCACAAGCCAACCAGGCTCGAAAGGTTTCCTTCTTCAGCTTGACGGCATCCCTTACTTCCGGCATCCACCACCGGGTTCAGGGATTGCCGCCACGACAGGCACCAGAGACCTTACGGCCACAGCTCCGAGCAGCCGCATCGACAATGGAGGTGGAGAACATGGTCCATTCGAACTCAATGTCTCCAGTCTCCCTCGGGATCTGGTCGAAGCTCTGCCGGAGGTGGGAGTTAAAGATCTCCCAGAGAGGGGGTTCTGCCAAACGCTCCCAACAGACCCTCACAATACGTTTGGGTCAGCCCAGTCTGTCCAGCTTCCTCCCCCGCCAGCGGATCCAGCTCACCACCAGGTGGTCAGTTGACAGCTCCGCCCCTCTCTTCACCCGAGTGTCCAAGACATACGACCGGAGGTCAGATTAAACAACCACAAAGTTGATCATTGATCTCTGGCCTAGGGTGTCCTGGTGCCACGTGCACTGATGGACACCTTTATGCTTGAACATGGTGTTCGTTATGGACAAACTGTGACTAGCACAGAAGTCCAGTAACAGAACACCGCTCAGGTCCAGATCGGGGTGGCCGTTTCTCCCAATCGCGCCCCTCCAGGTATCGCTGTTGTCACCCACGTGAGCGTTGAAGTCCCCCAGTAGAATGACTGAGTCCGCAGTCAGAGCACTTTCCAGCACCCCTCCCAGAGATTCCAATAAGGCCGGGTACTCTGCACTGCCGTTTGGCCCATAGGCACAAACGACAGTGAGAGACCTATTCCCAGCCCAAAGGCGCAGAGAAGCAACCCTCTCATTCACCGGGGTAAACTCCAACACATGGTGGCTAAGCTGGGGGGCTATAAGCAAGCCCACACCAGCCCGCCGCCCGCCTCCGATCGCGGGCAATTCCAGTGTAGTGGAGAGTCCAGCCTCTCTCGAGGAGTAAGGTTCCAGAGCCCAAGCTGTGCGTGGAAGTGAGCCCGACTATCTCTAGGTATCTCTCAACCTCCCGCACAAGCTTGGGCTCCTTCCCCACCGGTGACGTGACATTCCATGTCCCCAGGGCTAGTCTCCGTGTCCAGAGATCGGGTCGTTGGGGCCTTTGCCTTCGACTGCTGCCTGATACACTGCCCCTTATGAATCCTCCTGCAGGTGGTGGGCCGACGGGAGGATAAAATAAATACTAAAGAAAAAAAAAATTGCTCATGCTTAGGCTAAATTGGTTATCGTAATGTTAAGTTGACATTACTTCTGTAGTTGCTCTGGGAACATTTATGGGAAAATGTTGAGGTGAAATAGTAGTATATTGTGCCTTCCTAATTGAAGCCTAATAAACGCAAATTTTCAGCCCACTACAAGAAAATGTGTAAGAAAGTGCCATAGTAATTTTAAAACCCCTCCCATCAAGCACTGTTGTTGTGCATTAACATCATAAGTGTCACCAAGGCCCTGGCATGACCCACTCTGCACCAGCTCCTGCAGCACCAGTAAAACACCTCTGGACAGCATTTGGATCTACTCCAATATTAAAAGCTGAGGCACTGTGGACTTCACACTGTAAAATCTGAGTTCAAGAATTGCTTGCTAAATAGGGATGTAATGATAGTTGTAATTTTGCGATATTCTGCTAGAAAAAAAACTTATAATATTGTGGGACTGTGACAGTACCTACCAGCATGCTACATAACGTTATTTCGCTAGTATAACTGTGTTCATTCATTGTTGACTTTGAGCTGTTGTGTAGCAGCATTTAATTTTTCCCATTTCAAGAAATGACATACAGTAGGTGGAAAGGAAATTGACAGTTTCCAAATATTGCATTATGAAGGCAATACTAGTCCCATTTAGAAATGAGACAGTCCTGGGAGAGTGCAGTCCCTAACCCAAACACCTAACACCAAACCCCACATCTAGCAGAAACAGTTGGGACACAACTGTATGTTGCATTTTAATTGAGCTGGGCAAACAAACCAGATGCACACATGCAAAATCAACCACTTAGTAACCACCTTTTCAAGAGTCTTTTCTCTTGAAAAGGTAGACCACGATGTTTGAAAAACACTTCCATTAAAGCATAAATCTCACCTTTAGGACAAGCCACATAAAGTATTTTGACAAAATACTGATGGTCCACTGTGTGACTTGTTTTGTTTACAAGACACAGCTGCTGCAGTAATATTTTATTTTATTTTATTTTATTTTATAAAAGGGCCACTACTGACTGCTGCATTTATTTTTTGTTTTGCAATTGTACAAATAGGTCCATCATTCAGCGGGAATGACAGTTCATGCCAGTTTTTTTGCACATTGTATTTTAATAAAGAATGAAAGCAGGAGCACTAATTTAAAAGGAAAATAATACAAAAATGATAATTTAATATTTAGAAAGGCTTTTTTTGTGTATTCTTGTGATGGTGTGCCATGAGGGAGGCTCATACGTGCCCTCATTTGTTGCGATCCTAATAACGTTCCTCAGACCGACATCTTCCACAATAATAATTGGCCTGCAGTTTGTTGCTATCCACTTCGCTATGCCATTTGTTAGCTTGTCTTGCTTCTGTTTATCTATACTTCTCCCACACGCTACAGCCAACGTAGTCTGCCAAAGCCTCCCTCCACTGTTTGTTTGGGTGGGTGACTTGCTGGCATCAATTGTGTGTATTGCATTTAAGTGATCCTTCAGACTCAAAGTACTCCGGTGATAAGAAAATTCAGCTTTGCAGTGGTTGCAAATGACTTTGGTTCTATCAACTCCGCCATGTGGAAGAGATTTAAAATGAAAATGACCATATAAGAGTTCTGTACCTTTCTCCATTTTTCTGTCCCCACCAGTTTTATTCAGTTCCAGTTCATGTGAGCGCTGCAGCAGTCTTAGGCCCACCCCAAATGCTCTCATTAGTTGAGATGCCTGATGACGCTCATCCCAAGCCAGTACCATGGTTTGTCTGTATGTGTATTCAGAGCCAGTGAGCAATGAGCTTTCAAAATAATAATGATAATAAACAAAACTACGTTAATGCACAATAAAATAATTGTCAGCATTAATTAATTCATGTGTTAGTGCGAAAGTAACGCTTTATCTTGCCCAGCCCTAGTTTAAAGACAACAAAGTGAGTGTTCAATGTCCAATAGAGAATTTGTGGCTGGACTTGAAAAGGGCTGTTCACGCCCGATCCCTGCACAACTTGGCAGAGCTTGAGCAGCTTTGCAAAGAAGAGTACAATTGCAATGTCCAGATGTGCAAGCTTGATTGAGACCTATCCACACAGACTCAGTGCTGTGGTAGCAACCAGGTGCATCTAATAAATACTTGAAAGGGGTGAATATTTATGCTATCACTTATTTCCCATTACATATTTTTATTTAATTGACATTAAGGATAAGGATAATCACTTTTATTTGGCCAAGTATGTTACACACACAAGGAACTTGTTTCTGGTACAGAACCGAGGCAGCCATCTACGGCGCCAACTCACACCGATGGCTCTAACCATCGGGGGCAACTTGGGGGTTCAGTGTCTTGCCCAAGGACACTTCGACATGTAGACTGAAGGCACTGTGTTTCAAACCTCCAACCCTCCGGTTGAGAGATACCCGCTCTACCCACTGAACCACAGTTGCCCACAGTAATTGACATTACTTTGTAGAAACCTGTTGTCACTTTGACAAAATGTTTTGTTTTTGTTTTGTTTTTTTGTCAAAAAAGTCAAATTATATTGACCATGATTGAATTATAAAATCAATAAAAGGGTAGAACATCCAAGATGGTGAATACTTTTTATAGGCACTGTATGCCACAGTGTTGTTCCCCATTGTTTCAGTCAATCTAGGTGAAATATCATGGGTCAGCTGTCATTTTACTGCTTCCCTTGTGATGAGAAGCAGGAAAAGAAATGGCTACAGTTGATTAGGCAGGTTACAGTATTCTTAAATTAATACTTAATACAAATTAAACTTCTAAATGTGCACTGTTTTGCTGCCTTGTAATGTAGCGACCTAGTTTTCACAGGGTTAAAATAACTAACAAAGGTGTTATTGTGTAGAGGGTGACAGGTTTCACCATTTGGGTTTGGCGGAGTGTGCACCTGGGAGTGTCAGTGTTACCTCCCCTGGTTAGAACAAATGGAGATTTACAGAATTACAGGGCACTTGCACTCCGGCCCCAGTAATGCCCAAACTCTGAGCTTTCAGAGCCGAGGAACTGTAAAATAGGGGCACAGTGTGTGCAACCACTGGTGCCTAGGTGTGCTGGGAAGCTGTGCAGTCCAAAGGTTTTTTTGTAGTCAGGAAAGCAACAGTGCTGACCCATTCAGGCTACTTACTAACAAATACTATTTAACTAATGCTAAAAAAAAAAAAAAAAAAAAAAAAAAAAAACGAAATCCAAAACTAAGCTATCTAAAACACAAAGTTGAACTACAAGCTAAAGCTAACATACAACAATGAAAATTGGAAGCATTTAACAAACTACTTTGAAATTTACTAAATATTATAAACACACAACTACAAAATTTAAACAGAAATTTAACAAAGTTAAAGTTGTTTTCTTCTCTTCTGTCAGCTTTCAAATTTTATAAACAATTTATACATGAAAAACTTGGGAGAATTTTGTCAGGATTCAGGAAATGTGCTGTTTTTGGATGTACTGTTTTTGATTCAGGTGGCCAAACCACAGTGAATGATGTCTAAATCTCCCTTAGAGTCCCATTGTAAGAACAGTCCAGAAATGACCATCAAGACAGAGATGATCCCTGTGTGTAACTTGCAATAAATCCTTCATTTATGGAACATTAGGTATGAGACTTTTTACTAAAGCCTTCTCATGCCTGTATCAAATAGTTTTTCTTTTGTCATCCATTTTGTGAGGCAATGTTTTTCTGATATCAGCTGTGCTCTTCTATGCTCTGTCTCTCTCTTTGCCAACATGAAGGTAGTCAGTATCTGTCTTACCTGAGGGTATTTTCCAGTATCCATATTTCTCTGTACTTGTGTCCTTGCGGACTTGTAAAATGTCATCAGTTCCATTTCAAAGTCTGCATCCAGCCAAGTACACATTGAAAAACCAGAAGCATTCTTGCTCTGCCCATTTTATACAGGATGCTTTGGGAGCTGACTTGTGTGGACTTGGGGCAGCCAAGTGTCACAGAATGTGTGATGTGTCAGCTATTGGAGTTTGAGCCAGGCTCAAAGCTGTTATAATTTTTGTCCTAGGACTGGTATTATGCTGCTTTATAAAGTTTTTATATATTTTTTTTCTGGTGAGAAACCACTTAGATTGAGAATATGTGGTCAGTTTATCAAAGTGTAGTGCACTTCTTCAATTCTCTGCAGAGAATTGAATAAGAGTACTGAATAAAAGAATGGTTCGTGTGTGATCAGTCACCCAGTCAGTCAGTCCTCTCCTGTCTCCTCTCTCGGCTGGCAAACTTGCTTGCTTGCTTCTCTACAGCCTCACACACTAGTACTTCTATAGCCCCTGCTGCATGCTCCCTTCCTTTTTTGTCCTATCTTATGTCACTTCTCAGAATATGCTTTGGAATGTTTATTCAATATTATCTCCAGGCCAAGCTGACCCAGTAGGTTATCCAAATTAGGACATGAACTCAAGTGTACCCCTGCCTTAACACTAACCTCCCTAAACAATTTACACAATGCTGATGGGGTACAGAGCAAAACTTGCCAATAATATATATAAGCATTGTTTGAACTGACGCATAACTATTAACTGCTACCTACTACATGTAATTTACATACTCCTATTGTGCTCTAGTACATATTATCTGTAATTTGTTTGTTTTAACCACTACAAAAGTAATGCCAGTTTGTAAATTTCCTCTGATGTTTTTTGGAGTTGTCAGCACCTGCTAGCAGACCAGCTACCTATAATTAGCAGAAAACAACATCTCAATCAGGGCATAGTACTCTGTCAGCAAGGACACTGGTGTTCCAATTGCACATTGAGAGCAGAGCATGTGACTGGAGTGGAGCGGTGAGAATTTCTGCTCCTCGCTCACAGACCTGTTCACCCAGTCTGCTCCCTCACTCGAAGCCACACAGGCTGCTCCACTCATTATCCCTCAGCACTCATCTCAGATTGCATCCTGCTCCACTCAAATTGCACCCACTTGCTTCAAAAAAGGGAACAAATTCTGCATCTATTTCACTTTTAGCTTAAACTGTACCCTTATATTCCAAAGAACTAAAGAACAATGACAACTTTTTTCCAAATTGAAAAAAAATTAGTGAATCAGTGTGCCTAATTAAATAAAAAATATACAGTACATCTGTATGACATTCAATCTCCTGCGGAGTCTTCTACAACCGGGAAAACCTGGAGAAAAGTCCTATGAAGAAATAGTGAAAATTCTTGGAAATCACTACGCTCCTAAGCCACTGATAATAGCCGAGGGGTTCAGATTCCATAAAAGGAACCAAGAAGAGGGGGAATCAGTGTCAAAGTTTGTAGCTGTTCTCAAGCAGTTATCGGAACATTGTGATTTTGGACAAGCTTTGAACGACACCATTCGAGATAAACTGGTGTGTGGTCTACGCAGTGCGGCTATACAAAAACGGCTACTCACTGAGGCCAGTCTGACCCTAAAAAAGGCCATTGCGAAAAGCATGTCAGTGGAAATGGCTGCACGTGAAGCACAACAGCTAAGTACCTCAACCCAAGTGCATAAGTTGTATACTGAGAACAAAAACAAAGCAGGTGGGAAACCATGTTACAGATGTGGGAAGTCTGGACACGAAGCAACAGAATGCTGGTGTAAGGACCTGAACTGCAGAAAGTGCTGTAAGTAAGGCCACATCGAACGAGCCTGTAAAAATGATGGTTTCTACAAAAGAAGCGTGAACAAGATACAGCATGAAGAGAGTGACAATTCGGATGAGGAGGCTGTACATGTACTGTCTGTCATGGACTGTGATGATGGATATTGGATTACACCATTGTTGGAGAACAAAATGGTGAGGATGCAAGTGGACACTGGCACACATATGCTAAAATCATTTAAGTTCATTTTTTTCCTCATTAATGTACACACAGCACCCCATATTGACAGAAAAACACAGAATTTTTGACATTTTTGCAGATTTATTAAAAAAGAAAAACTGAAATATCACATGGTCATAAGTATCTGCAAAAATGTCAAAAATTCTGTGTTTTTCTGTCAATATGGGGTGCTGTGTGTACATTAATGAGGAAAAAAATGAACTTAAATGATTTTAGCATATGGCTGCAATATAACAAAGAGTGAAAAAGGGGGGTCTGAATACTTTCCATACCCACTGTATATTTGGAGTTATGATGGGTGCAAAGCTAATCTATAGGTGCCCAAGATTAAACATTAAATGGTTGAAAATGAGCATGCCATGGGCTCTTTAATGATATAAGTCTCCAAAAACTGTCATGTCTCCAGTTGACATTTTTGTTGGTGTCTTCATTGTACATTACCGTTTTTCGAATGTTGTGCTTTTGCATCAACATGCCCACTCCACTAGCTCTGTGTGAATACTCTGGACTATAGACTGTTGTATTCTCACACAGGCTCACTTGGACATTATGTACAGTAGACTTTGTACTGGGGAGCTGGCAGGGTAAAATCTGCTTAATATCCGGGCCAACCAACTTGGACATTTTTGTTCTCACAGTGCTCCTCGGGGTAATGCTTAAATAATTTCAGGGTGTCAGTTCATGCCTGAAAAGGGCCTTACAATTCTATTTGAGCCTGTAAACAAAATGGAAAATTACAGCTGGAGGAAAAAATACAGTGTAAGTGCAAAATGACTGAATTGGATTCTCAGAGCAGTGAATGATAATGTCATAAACTGGGTAGCTGGGAAAGCTTAAATCTTGCATACATTCTCACAAGTTATACCTCGGTGGCAGGGGTCCACAAAGTGCTGAACAGCAGTTGGTGAATATATTGCCATGGCTGTAAGGATTATAGTTGTCCTTCCCTCTTTTAGAAGACCACGAACCTTTTATCTGAGGGACACAACATCAACAAATTTAAATGAATATTACACATATCTCAAGTGTCACAAAGACTCTCCTCAGCAACAACATTTTGCTTGTTTATCATGCCTAATCTGGTGCTACAGAAACCTGTGACCTGTACAGTGATTGAACTCATGACCTTGGCGTTATTAGCACTACACCCTAACCTACTGATCTAATTGGCTCCAGTTGGCATCACCAGTCTGACTGTGAGAGGAATTTAGGACTTGAACTGTGAGCACATGCCAGGAGAGAACATCAAGATTGTTATGTATTGACGTTTGAGTAGTTAGATTTATTGTATTGTATTTATTGTATTGTATTGTATCACTGGTGTCAAGGGTTATCTATGAGAAAAAAAACTGCAACACCTTCCTTTGCAACCAACTAAGCTGAAGTTGAAGACCTACACTGGTAAGCATGTTACAGTGTTAGGAAGGGTGAATGTAAAAGTGGAGCACTACAACCAAACAAAGACTTTGCTGCTGTATACTGTTACAGGGAAACACCCTGCCTTGGTAGGACGTGGCTGGTTAAAAGAACTGAGACTGAACTGGCAGTATACCTGCTTAAAGCTTGAGACACTGATCCACTGCAGGAATTTTTAAACAAACACTCAAAACTTTTTGATGGTGAACTTGGCAGTATGAAGGACATTACGGCAAAAGTGGCGGTGAAACAGAGAGTACACCAAAGTGCTTAAAAGCAAGACCGGTCCCATATACCATAAGACCAAAAGTGGAAGCAGAACTTGACAAATTGGTAAAGAGTGGAGTGTTGGAACCTGTAACTACAAGTGAGTGGGCTACACCAATTGTCCCAGTCATGAAAAGGATGGCACGCCAAGGATTTGCGGGGACTTTAAGGTAACGGTGAACCCTGTTTTGGTCACAGAACAATACCCATTTCCGCTCATTGATGACCTATTTGCAGGTTTGGCTGGACAACAGAAATTCAGTAAAATAGACTTATGCCAGGCATACCTCCAAATGCATGTGGATAAAAATTCACAAGAGCTGTTAACCATTGTGACACACAAAGGACTGTACAGATACAGAAGGCTTCCTTTCGGAATCACATCGGCTCCCGCACTCTTCCAAAGGGCAATAGACCAGATCTTAAGTGGATTACCAGGGGTCCTGTGTTACTTGGATGACTTGCTCATCACAGGCTCAGATGAGACATCACACTTAGGAAATTTGGATGCCACATTACAGCAGCTGAAAGAGTACGGTTTGAAAGTCCGGAAAGACAAATGTGAATTCTTCAAATCTTCTGTGGAATATTTGGGGCATGTGATCGACAGTGACGGACTCCACAAGGCACCTTCAAAGGTAAAGGTAAAGGCTATAGTGGAAGCTCCATCTTCGAAGAACATCAGTCAGCTGAGATCGTTCCTGGGTTTACTGACTTATTATGCTAGGTTTGTACCCAACCTCGCTAACATGCTAAAACCACTTCATACGTTGCTGAACAAGTCCCATCCGTGGAAATGGACAGACAAATGTGAATCAGCATTCACAAAAGTGAAAATGGCTCTCTCCACATCTAACACCCTGACGCATTTTGACCCCGCAATGCCACATCAGTTGGCATGTGATGCTTCTATACGGGGTCGGTGCTGTTGTGTCACACATCATGCCATCAGGGGAGGAGAAACCAATTGCCTTTGCATCACGAACGCTGAGCAAAGCAGAAAGCAATTATGCTCAGATAGAATGAGAAGCCCCGTTAATAGTGTTTGGTGTGAAGAAGTTCCACCAATATCTGTTTGGGAGAAAATTTACACTACTGACGGACCACCGACCGTTGACCTCTATATTGGACCCCTAAGCAGGCATTCCCTCACTTGCTGCCAGTCATATGCAGCGATGGGCTCTGCTCTTGTCAGCTCACCAATATGACATCAAGTACCGACGCTCAGAACAGCATGGGAACGCTGATGGACTCTCAAGACTTCCGCTGCCAATCACCCATCCTGAGTCAAAACAAGATGAAATCCTTTATTTCAAAGACGTTCCTTCTGTTCCTTTGATGGCAGCTGATGTAAAGAAAAACACGCGCACTGACCCGGTCATGTCAGAGGTGATGGAAATCATTTCTCATTGAAGAAGGGGAGAAATGACAGCAGTACTTTAGGAACTTCATTACTGAGCTTGCAATGGCTGATTTTTGACTGAAAAGTGTTGGATGACTGTGCAAGACAGACAGATGCATTCTAGGTCAGGCTTGGGAATGCTTCAGGCTAGGGCTGTGCAATTAATCGAATTTTCGATTTCGATTTTGGGGCTCAACGATCACAAAAATGGTGTAATCGAGAAACAATTATTCCGTTTTTTAAAGTTATTAGGGCTTGCGTTCGCACATCCACACTTTCGCTTTCTCTTTCGCCCTTCCCCTTGCATATGTCGTATCTGATCGCATTTAAAAATCAGCGTGAGGGAAGATGGCAGAAAAAGAGCAGCCACAGAAA
>NW_018127978.1:2108040-2112246 GCF_001952655.1 Monopterus albus | reverse complement strand
AGAAGATAATTATCTATGAATGTAATTATGTAGAATGTTAACACTCTGTAATAATTCTGTAGTATATTACTTGTGTGGTGTAGAGGATAATTATTTAGAGATATTGCTTAGGATTTAAAAGTTGTAAAATGATGTCATGGGGTAGGACTAGATAAGTCTAACTTCTTCCTACTCCGTTCAAGCATGTACTAGGTATAAGTAAATTGATATTGGATTATTATTGTTGGATATGTGTGAAATTACATGTGTTGACATATCAACTGTTTTACATGCTTGAATGAATAAATCAAATCAAATCAACATTTTGCATTGGAAGAAGCGGACGTGGATCAAAAACATAGTACATGCAAGATTTGCTACGCGGTTGTGTCGGCACCGGCTGGTAGCACCACAAATCTTTTCAACCATTTAAAATTCAAACACAGACCGACATATGACCAACTAATAAACAAACAGAAAGAAGGACAAACATCCTCCACAACACAGTCATCAATTAAAAACCACGCTCTTCAGTCCAACTCCGTATCCATCCAGCTCAGAAAGGCACAAAAAAATAACAGAGACTTTTTAGCCAAAGACATGTGCCCTATTAGCACGGTTGAGAACGAAGGATTCAGAAAAATGATAAATACTCTGGACAAGCGTTATGCTTATTTTCTGTTAGTTCTAAGCCATGGTGTGCCAACCTTAAAATATTATTGGACTGAGTTATTGACTGGAATTTTATTGTTAATTATGTTTAAAATGTAGAATGTTGTAAAATGTTTAGAATTTTTCAGTTTGTTAAGGCACATACATGAGCAAACTTATTTTGGACTAATTTATTTATTATTTTATTTATAATTTATATTTTATGTATTACTTTTTTTTTTTTTAAGTTGTGGAAGTGCACTACATTGTTGGTCTTGTTTGCCTTTATCCGTTTTATCTGTCTTAGTCTGTTTTTCACTGTTCTGTTCAATAAATGCAACATATTTCCAAAGTCAATGAGTAATCGTGTAAAATAATCGTGATTTCAATCATGACCAAAATAATCGTGATTATGATTTTCCTCCATAATCGAGCAGCCCTACTTCAGGCTTGTGGTGTGAGCAGTACCAGAGTGAAATTGGAGTGGGACTAGGGATGGGCGTATCGATACCTGCCAGTCGATATTTTGGAGTCGATACTTTTATAAATATCGTGATACCACTGTGCAAATACAAAACGTGCAATTTGTTTTCACTTCTGAAAGTTTTGGGTATAATATTGATGTGTGAAAAGCAGCCCAGGCGTATTTTAGATGGTCTTCCATGTCACAGGATTACGGCAGCAGTCTATCAGATGTCAGAGCCGAAGGCTTGACTGAGCAGCCTCAGTCAAGCACTGCCTTAATCCTTACTCAGATCTCAGAGTGAGCAGTACCGCAACATGGCAGCATGGATGGCCGAGAGAGAAAAAGAAGCGTAGTGTGGTGCTATTTTTCACCCACGACCAAAGGTAATGCCATGTGCTCCTTCTGCAATAACGTGGTGCCACATAGCAGCGACACTAGCAACCCCTGAATCAGAATTGGCTTTATTTGCCAAATGCGCCGGACACACGAGGAATTTGACTCTGGTACAGCGGCTCTCAATGTGTACATACATGTCAACAAGCAAGGCAATGTGCATTAAGATTTAAAAAAAATAAAATAAAAAAAGTAAAGTACTTATAAATAGAGAGCTGTACATATATACAGTGGCAAGGAAAAGTATGCGAACCTTTTGGAATGTCATGGTTTTCTGCATTATTTTGTCATAAAATGTGATCTGATCTTCTCTAAGTCAAGAGTATTGACAAATATAATGTGCCTAAAATAACATGTCTTATTAACTTCTCTTGTCTTTATTGAGAACAACCATAAAAACCTCATAGTGCTAATGGAAAAAGTATGTGAACCCTTGAGTTAATGACCTCAAAAAAGCTAATTGGAGTCAGGTGTTGGCATACCTGGAGTCTTGTTAAGAAAATGAGTTTGGAGGTGTGGACTAGAGCTACTTTAACTGATAAAAACCACTCAAACCTTTTGAGTTTGCTCCGCACAAGAAGAATACACTTATGTGAGTCATGCCTCGCCAAAAAGCTTTCAGAGGATTTATGAACAAGAGTTGTTGATTTACATAAAGCTGGAAAGGGTTATAAAGTGATTTCAAAGACTTTACAAATTCACTACAGCTAGGCAAATGATCTACAAATGGAGACACTTTGGGACTGTGGCTACTCTACTAAGAAGTGGGTGCCCAGTCAAAATGACTCCAAGAGCGCAATGAAGACTCATCAATGAGGTAAAGAAACAGCCAAAGATTTGAAGGCATCATTGGAACTGGATCACATCAATGTTCATGAGTCTACAGTACGTAAAACATTGATCAAGCAGGGTATCTATGGCAGGACACCATGAAGGAAGCCAATGCTTACTAAAAAGGACATTGCTGCATGCCTCAAGTTTGCGAAAGAGCACATTGACACTCCACAGCAGTATTGGCAAAATGTTTTCTGACTGATGAAACTAAGATTGAACTATTTGGAAAGAACACGCAGCACTACATCTGGCATAAATAGAGCACTGCATATCATCATGATAACATCATCCCAACCGTAAAATATGGTGGAGGAAACATGATTTGGGTCTGCTTTGCTGCATCAGGGCCTGGCCAGCTTGCAATCATTTAGGGGAAGATGAATTCCCAAGTATATCAAAAAATTCTTCAGGATAACGAGAGAATGTTTGTACGACAGCTGAAACTCTGTAGAAGTTGGGTGATGCAACAGGACAATGACCCGAAACACAGGAGCAAGTCCACAACAGAATGGCTTCAGAAAAACAAAATCCGCCTTTTGGAGTGGCCAAGTCAGATCCTAGACCTCAACCCAACAGAGATGCTATGGGATGACATGAAGAGAGCCATACACATGAGACGTCAAAAGAATATGACAGAGCTAAAGCAGTTCTGCCAGGAAGCATGGGCTAAAATTCCTCCTGAACAATGTGCAGGTCTGATCCACAGCTACAGAAAGCGCCTGGTTGAGGTTATTGCTGTCAAGAGGGGGGTCAACCAGTAATCAATTCCAGGGGTTCACTTACTTTTTCCACTATCATTTTGAGTGTTGAATGAGTGTGTTTAATAAAGACATGGAAGATCAGAATTTTTTGTATTATTTTAGGCATTATTATATTCTTATTAATTATTGTATTCTTGACTTAGATGAAGATCAGATCACATTTTATGACAAATGAATGCAGAAAACCATGAAATTCCAAAAGGTTTACATATTTTTTTCTTGCCTTGGATTGCAAATATAATTCATTCTGGCAGCGTGCTTGTAATCCAAAGCACTTGTATATCAAAACGAATTTCCCCATAAGAAATAAGAAGAAATTCGAATTTCCCCATAAGAAGAAACTCAGGTGATTCATTCCACACCCACTTATCCATATAAAAACGATTATGCTGTATTTTGTATTACTGTAAAGTGAAAATAAAACAAGTTAACCTGTACTTTACCTTTGAAAAGAATTGTGGCTAGCATGATGGGCCATGTTGCAGTACAGACTATCATTGACTAGTATTGACTATACGAGTGAAGCGCGAGAACCATTGGCTCAGTTATGACGTACGTCACGTGACGCTCGGCAGGCAAAACGTACGTACTATTCATATTGTGAAACCTCACTCGTATATCAAAACAAAATTTTTTGCTCGTCTTGCAAAACACTCACAAACCAAGTTACTTGCAATCCAAGGTTCCACTACCACTCTTCTTTCCATTCAGCTGATTTCTCAGGACTTGCCTTTCTCTCTTTAGGTACTTGGTGGTTGCTGCTTTCTTTGTGGCCTCTTCATGGTTCTCATTTGCCTGTGGGATCCCAAGGTACTTGTAGTTGTCCTCAACATCTGCTATGTTGCCTTCTGGTAGTACAGTCCCCTCAGTTCTGACTACCTTTCCTCTCCTTATTATCATTCATTATCCCCAAGCGAGAGCGGACGTTTTTTTCTGCTCCTCTTGTCTGTTCTGGGATTTTCATATCTGTTTCATATTTTCTACACCTTCAAGTTTTGGAAAAGTCTACATCTTGAAATGGCTCCTAAAGGGAAAAGAGCAAATAAATCGGAAGCCGCTGAGGAAGTCGAAGCTAAAGAGAATTTTTCTGCGGACTTGCTGGAGCAGAAACGACTTTTCACT
>NW_018127978.1:2097595-2105527 GCF_001952655.1 Monopterus albus | reverse complement strand
CTTTGGATTTTTTCCAACTCTCTCTCCCTTACTCTAATCTGTCAGCCTAAACACATCTATATGCATGCCTGCTTTATGGTGTATTTATTTATTTTTTTCTGTGGATCCATAAACCACTGGGGGCGATTAGGGGCACACTATTTGGGAAGATAAAGAAATGGTGTGATAATAATTTACTATCTTTGAATTTGGAGAAAACTAAATATATGGTATTTGGGAACCGTAGACCACATAATGAACTTCAATTGAGAATTGGGGGTGCCAACATTGAACGAGTATATGAAATTAAATTTCTGGGGGTAATGGTTGATGACAGATTATCCTGGAAATCACATATTAGACATGTTCGCAATAAAATGGCTAAAAATATATCGATATTGGCAAGGGTTAGACATATGCTGGACGTTAAAGCATTGCGGATTTTGTATTGTTCATTGATTTTGCCATATTTGGAGTATGGTGTTGAAAACTGGGGAAATACATACAGGAGTTCACTTCAACCATTGTACATATTACAGAAGAGAGCGATAAGAGTTGTGCACAAGATGGGGTATAGGGATCACACAAATGTAGTTTTCATACAGTCTAAATTGTTAAAATTCTTTGATTTAGTGGGATATAAGACTGCTGTGTTTATGTATAAGGCCAGGAACAATTTATTACCTGGTGGAATCCAACAGTTATTTGGTGAAAGGGAAGGGGGATATAACTTAAGGGGACATTTAAATTTAAAAGTTCATGCTATACGAACAACCAAAAAAAGATTTTGTATTTCTATAAGTGGGGTCAAATTATGGAATAACTTAACTATGGACATGAAAAATAGTACCAGAATTAAGGAGTTTAAATATAAATATAAATGTATGTGCTATACAAGATATATGCAAGAATAAGAACAATCTGTTTTATCTATGTAGTGATACTGCTTGCAGCCAATGTTGCATAAATTTTGTATAATATGATGTCATGGGGTAGGACTGGATAAGTCTGACTTCTTCCTACTCCATTCAAACATGTAATAGGTGTAAGCAAACTGATTTTGAATTAGCATTGGTTGGATATGTGAAATCATGTGTGTTATTGTCATTTGTTCATTGTTCTGTTCTGCATGTTTGAAAGAATAAATCAATCAATCAAAATCAATCAATCAATCAATCAATTCGACCACACTTATCCAGTCCGAATGACATTCCAATGTCCTGGCTGTAGATCCTAGTGGTGTGGATCAGTGAGTCAATGTCTTGTTCTCTCCTGGCATACAGCTTGATGTCATCCATGTAGAGGAGGTGGCTGATGGTTGCTTCATTCTGTAGTTTGTATCCGTAACTGCTCTTGATGATGATCTGACTGAGAGGGTTCAGCGCTATGCAGAACAGCAGCGGGGACAGAGCATCTCCTTGGTAGATACCGCCCTTGATGTTGACTTGTGCAATTGGCTTGAAGTTGGCCTCTAGGGTTGTTTTCCACATTCCAATTGAGTTCTTGATGAAGGCTCTTAGAGTCCTGTTGATGTACAGTTCCAAGCATTCCAGGATCCATGTGTGAGGCATTGAGTCATAGGCTTTCTTGTAGTCAATCCAGGCAGTGCACAGGTTGGTATGCCTGGTCTTGCAGTCTTGAGTGACTACTTTATCGACCAGTAGCTGGTGCTTTGCTCCTCTGGTGTTACTACCGATTCTTTTCTGGGCGCTGCTCATGTATTGAGCCATGTGCCTCCTCATCTTAGCTGCTATGATGCCTGACAGGAGCTTCCATGTTGTGCTGAGGCAGGTTATTGGGCGGTAGTTGGATGGTACTGCTCCCTTCTGAGGGTCCTTCAGGATCAGGACTATCCGGCCTTCGGTTAACCACTCAGGGTGGGTTCCATCCATTAGTAGCTGGTTACTTTGTCCCACCAGGCGCTCATGGAGTGAAGTTAGCTTCTTTAACCAGTAGGCGTGGATCATGTTAGGGCCTGGTGCTGTCCAGCTCTTCATACTTGAGACCCTCTCTTGGATGTCTGCTATTGTGATGACTACTAGGTCTTGTTCAGGGAGGTGGTCTGCTTTCAGGTCCACCAGCCATTGGGTATTGTTGTTATGTGATGCCTCTTTCTCCCATATGCTCTTCCAGAATTGTTCAGTCTCCAGCCTTGGTAGATCTGCTCTCATGTTATTCCCCTGCCACTGAGAGTACACCTTGGATGGCTCAGTGGAGAACATTCGGTTTATTCTCCTGGCCTCAACTTCTCTGCTGTACCTCTTCAGCCATGTGGCCAGGGCTGTGAGCCTTTGCTTGGCAGTCTCTAAGGCCTCAGGTATGAACAGTGTGTTGTACTACTTGGGTACCCTTTTTTTTTCATCACGCCTTTCTGCAATTCTGATAGCTGGCTAACTTCTCTCATTGCTGCCTTGATCTTGGTCTCAAACCTTCTTCTCTATTGAGGATACTGCTCCTTATGGTTTTTGTTGAACTTATAGCCAAGCATCTCAAGGATCACGGTTGCTGTGGTGAGCTTGTTGTTCTCAGTGATGGTTGTAGTAGGGATTGTTTTTAGTGCTGCATTCACATCCTCTAGTAACTTTCAGAAGGCACTTCACTTAGTCTTGTAACCGGCCACAGAGGTTATTGGTGTCCATCTTGCTCATGATCTTCAATCTCAGGTCAGCTGCTCTTGAGTTGAGCTCATCTGGGCTTGTTACTGGAGCTAGGTACCCAATCTCCGAATGTGGCATCCTGGCTCCCCCTTGCCGTAACATTTGTGTTGTACCTCATCAATCTCTATTTGTGATAGCAGGTGCTTCTTGTGGGTATTAGAGCACTGAGCTACTAGTTGTTTCGATGTTAGTCCAGATGTTGGATTATCCATAGGTCCCACGTCCTATTTTTTATCACACACACACACACACACACACACACACACACACACACACACTATGTGTGTGTATGTATATATACACAGCCTGGATTCACGGATCTGTATGTACAATGTATATTTACAGGTATTGCACTGAGGGCTTATTGTCCAAACATACTGTCGTGGGTCAAGTGTTCATCAGAGTATAATGATTCCATTTCTTCTGCTTCCGGTATTGTGCTTTTATTCTGACACCACTTCCTGTTACAGTGTCATTGCGGCTACGGGCTCTTTACCCTAATCAGTGACAATTGTTTGCACCTGTTGACACCCCTTTATTGGCAGCTTCCTCCCATCAGGAAACTCCCAGATTGTTCTAACTTTTGTTCAGACGTTCCAGCGTTTTTCTTGTGCCTGTTATTCCAGTTCTGACCCAGGATTGCCTTGTGACCACTGAGTACTAAGTGAGCCTAACTTTTCTGATTCTGTCTGTATTCTGTGCATCGACTTATGGACTTCCCTTATTGACCGTTCTTGTGGATACCTTGGATGTGTGAGTTTGCTGGCGCTGATCCTGGATTGAATTATCGACCTGAGAGTGATGCATGTTGAATCAGACTTCTGCATTGTGTGCAGTTTTTTTGTTACCAGGGCTCTTATTAAAGAGACAGAGGGCTGCTTTTACTCATCTGGCCCTATAATTGAGTTCACCCTCGAAGTTATCGGCAGCTTTACATGCTATCCCTGACACAGAGTGATGGCCTGGGGGAAGAAACTGTCCTTGTGCCTGGTTGTTTTGTCATTGTTTCCTGTCCAGAGGGGAGGAGTTCAAACAGATTGTGTCCCAGGTGTGAGGGGTGTGCAGTGATCTTCCTCTTTTGACCCGTGAGGTGTACAGGTCCTCCATGGAGGGCAGGCTTGCACTAATGACCTTTTCTTCTGTCCTGACTGTCCGCTGAAGTCTGTACTTGTCCTGTTTGGTTGCTGAGCCAACCTAGACAGTGATGGAGGTGCAGCGAAAAGACTTGATGATTCCTCTGTAGAACTGTATCAGCACCTCCTGGGGCAGGTCGAACTTCCTGAGCTGGTGCAGGAAGTACATCCTCTGCTGTGACTTCTTGATGAGGGTCCTGATGTTGGACGACCACTTCAGGTCCTGGGAGATAGTGGAGCCTAGGAACTTGTAGGACTTTACTGCTGATACAGTGTTGCCAAGTATGGTGAAGGGGGTAAGGTGGGGGGGTTCGGCCTGAAGTCCACTGTTTTGAGCATGTTCAGCTCTAGGTTGTTGCGACTACACCATAGGACCAGCTGCTCAACCTCCCGTCTGTAAGCTGACTCATCATCATCTTGGATGAGTCCAATGACCGTTTGTGTCATCTGCAAACTGTAGGAGCTTCACAGAGGGGTCCATTGAGATGCAGTCATTGGTGTAGAGTGAAAACGGCAGAGGGGAGAGCACACATCCCTGAGGGATGCCTGTGCTGATTGTCTGGGTGCTGGATGTGGTTTTTCTCCAACCTCACCTGCTGCTTCTTGTCTGTCAGAAAGCTAGTAATCCACTGACAGGTGGGGGCAGGCACAGTGAGCTGGGTCAGTTTAAAGCGGAGGATGTCCAGGATGATGGTGTTGAACACCGAGCTGAAGTCCACAAAGAGGGCCCGTGCATACGGTCCCTGCGGAGTCGCAGTGTTGCAGGATGTAATGCAATGCCATGTTAACTGTATCTTCCAATGACCTGTTAGCCTGGTAGGCAAACTACAGGGAATCCAGCGGGAGGGTTATGATGTCCTTCAGGTGGGCCAACACCAGTCTTTCAAAGGACTTCATAACTACAGATGTCAGGGCGATGTTAGAAATGAATAAATCTGTCAGATAATTATTAGACTTGAATGTGTTAGACTTTAATGTGTGATTAATGCAGTTTAGTAAGATTCAAAGTCTGCTCCTGTGTGCTCTGTTTCAAGGTTAGAAGATAATGTTGACTCTGAGAAGGGTACCTTGACACCAGTTATTTTTGTATTAATCTTGTGTAAGAATTATGTCTGAATGGATGTTTTGGTTACACATCACGCATACAACATACACACACACACGGAATTCTTCATTTTGTTATGACTTGTGCTCGATGCATGCGGAGCATAAGATATGAGATGGAGATGTCGGAATGTCTCCAACTCTTGATGTTTTTACAGCTGTCTGTGTAAGGGGTTAGCCCAAAAACTTATAAATGTATTAGGCTCTGTGTTTCCGGGGTCTCCTTTCTTCCAGCAGTTGTCTGGAGCAGGAGCCACCCGGGTTTGTGTTTCTGTAACTTTTTATTGTGGCTTTCAAAATAAATCAGCACTAAAATGAAGCAAGTCGGACTTCGTCTTCATTCAGATCTGTTCAATAAAAGAACTGGGATATAACAGCGATAGGTCTGTAGTCGTTCAGTCCACTGATTGAAGGTTTTCTTGGGGACTGGAATGATGGTGGAGCATTTGAAGCAGGAGGGGACTTTACACAGCTCCAGTGACATGTTGAAGATAAATGTAAAAATCGGGGCCAGCTGATCAGCACACACTTTCAGGCAGGAGGGGGTCACACCATCTGGGCCTGGTGCCTTTTTGATCCTTTGTCTTTCAAAGAGGCCACGCACATCGTTTTCACAGATCGTTAGAGGTGGGGCTGGAAGGAAGGATGATGATTGTCGGGGGAGCAGCTGCTGGGTCTGAGGTGGGGAGGGAGTGTTGATTCTCAAACCTGCAGTAAAACTCATTCAGGTCGTTTGCTAGTTGATGGTCCTCTGCAGCAGGGTGGGATGTTTCTTGTAGCAAGTAATGTTCTTTAGGCTCCTCCACACAGATGAGGAGTTGTTGGCTGAAACCTGGGCTTTCAGCTTTTCAGAGTAGCTTTTCTTTGCTGCTCTGATCTCCCTTGTCTGTGTGTTCCTTGCCTGGATGTACAGAGTCCTGTCCCCACTTCTGTAGGCCTCCTCTTTGGCATGACAAAACTGCTTGAGTCTTACTGTGAACCAGGGCTTGTTGTTGTTGGTGGGCACACACAAATCCTCACAAAAGCTGATGTCACAGTGTCTGTGAGTTCACCCAGGTCTGTAGCTGCAGCCTCAAATACCCTCCAGTTTGTGCAGTCAAAGCAGCCCTGTAGCTTTGACTTAGCATCCTCAGTCCAGCTCTTCGCAGCTTTAAGTTTCTGCTTGTAGGTTGGAATAAGACGGACCATGCAATGATCAGAGAAATCATGAAAGGCAAAGAGTATCTAGGTACAGGTGACCGTTGATGTTTTGAAAATGCACCCTGTGCAAAATGTGATAAAATAATAGTTTGTTCCATTTTTTATTAAACTACCTCAGATATGCAACTGAGCTATGTGAATCTTGGATGAAGACACGTTAACCACTCTTTCAATTAGTTGACAAATGTAAAGGTTTATATGCTTGTAGTGTATGTATCTGAAAATATGGACAAACAGTTTTGTTTCTAGAATGTTAGAAATGAAAGTACTTTTCCCTTTAAGGGGCAAAATGTTATCAGTATTGGTATCGATGGAAAGAGTACTATAAACTAATGGTATCGTATCAAAAGGTGTTGGTATCCCCCATCCCTAAGTGGGACATAGGGTGACACTCCCTCCTTTTTTGCGCTTTCTCCAAAATCCCCGTCTTGATGCTTGTGCTCCGTTCCGCTCAAGTTCTCTGATAGAGGGCTCTGTTTCCTCCTGTCCTCAGTAGTACTCCCAAGTATGGGAGTCAGTAATTCTGTCCAGTCCATTTTTGGAGTTCTGTATGGAATGCATCAGATTTGGCTTTTTTTCTCTGCTTTTTGTATTTTTCCATTGCAAATAGAAGAAATAAACACGAGCATACCCCAAATAATTTGTGATTGCAGCAATTTTCTGGGAGAGAGAAATATGCATTCTTTTTGCCCTAATCCAGAATGAGGCCCTTGTACTTTAATTTGCACAGAGTGAGAATACAGAGGTGAGGACAGCATAACTTTTAATTAAAATCTTATAAAATCTTATGAATCAGCAAACAAGTTGTTTGTGAGATCTATGACACAGCAAGAGAGGTCTACCGAAGTTCAAACAGTGGCCTTTTTTCACTATAAAGTGCAGTGCAAAACCTGTAACTCTAAAATTAGGATTTGAAAAGTTGATAAGAAATTTTGAATTTGCAAAATGTGGTTTTAAAACTGAAAATTTGGGTTCAAATGTTTGAAAAGATTTAAAAGCTTGAAAAAGTTGCCCCATTCTTTGCAGTGTTACAAATTTGTTTTCAGTTTTGAAACTTGTTTTCAGACATTCAGCACCCTTTTTATAAATTCAAAGCTTTCTTTTCAGAGTTTCAAATCTGCTCTTTCTGTCCATGTTTTGAAAAGGGAAAACAAACTGAAAAAAACAGCACTGAAATTATGGTTTAATGCTGAAAAACAGGACTCAAACCTTTGAAATTAAAATGTAAATGTCAAAATACAAATTATTGTCTTCCCTGTTTTGAAACTTGCTTTACAAACATTCAACACCATCCTTTCAGTGATTCAACTTAGTTTTTTTTTTTTTCAGATTCAGCTCTGTCTTTTCCGAGTTTCAGATCGACTCTTTGTAGCACTGCTTTAATGGAGGAAATATCTGAAACAAGCAGCAGACCAGCATGGGTGGGACCTCATGGATTACCCAACCATTCAGCTAACAGGGATTTTTCAAAACATGTTTTTATTAGACCAAAGCCCTAAAATCAGAAGAATGACACTGCAGGCTCGAAAACAGTAGTGAGTGACAGGAGTCATTGTACAGCCTTGCAGATGAATTCTTTGTAGGCCCTATTATAAATCAATTGGTACATTTTACATATATTATATGTATGTATATTATGTATGTATGTATATAATATGTATATATGACATCATATGTATATGAAATTATATGTATATATGACATCTTTATTGTAATTCAGTTAGTTAATATAGTATAGGAGCTGGTGCCAGTCGGTATTTATCCTTACTTGTGCGACTAAATGAAAAAAAATTTTGTGGTACAGAAAAAAATTTAAGGGTGCAGTTCCTTTTTTTTTTTTTTTTTTTAAAAAATAAAAT
>NW_018127978.1:2096862-2097322 GCF_001952655.1 Monopterus albus | reverse complement strand
AGCTCCCTGTCTTTACAAACTAAGACTCAAGGAAATCAGAGTCAGAGTCAGTACACGTGCGCTCAAATAATTTTTTACATTGGCACACTGATTTTTACTTGTGAGTCAAATACTCACACAGTAGAGCCCTGTCAGGTCTAATTTTTCTGGAGCTACATGGGTAAAACCCTCCAGATAATTGAAACATTGAAAGCTTACTAGTTCCAACCAGAACTCCACCAAAATAGAGAATTAAATCAATCAACAGTGAAAGAACATAATCTTTTATCTGTTACATCAGTCATACTGAACATGCGTTTTTTTTTTTAATGTGTAGTTTTATTTGGCATGTTTTACCATGGATTGGATATACGGTACCAACTGTACAGTACATACAAGTGTAGCCAGTAATCCCCTCAATGTCTGTTATGTGGCAGAGTCTTGGACTATAATTTTATTTGGGGGGGGGGGGGGTACAACC
>NW_018127978.1:2094685-2096834 GCF_001952655.1 Monopterus albus | reverse complement strand
TTATATACACAAGTGAACACACACCCGGTGCAAGCATTTATCAGTAACACAGTCAAGATGGGGAAAAATATAAATGTGTTGCATTGCATATCGATTTAAGTGCCATGCCTCAATTTTGTCAGTGCTCCTGAAATTTTCAGCAGGGTTTGAGATTTACCATGGACCCTGGCTACAAAAAGCCACTGTGTGGCCACCATACACTCACCAGCCACTTTATTAGGGACACCTATAAAATTGTATGCAATTCAGTGCAACGGTCATGCCTTAACATCTGCGTTTATGAAGCTCAAAATGTTTAAGTTTTTGGTGAAACTGTCATAAATGTATCAATTCAATTATATGTTTATTATTGAAGTCATCATTAAAGGTGGTGTTGTACTGGACTACATTATATTCAGATGTGTGTCTATATTTTTGTCCTCCCCAGCTACATACATGAGAGGGTCAGAATATTAGGAACGCCTCTGATATAATATATACAGCCATGGCCAAAAATATTGGAACCCCTGCATTTCTGTCAGATAATGCACCACTTCTCCCTGAAAACTGTTGCAATCACAAATTCTTTGGTATTCTCGTGTTTATTTCTTTTGTTTGCCTTGGAACAACACAAAAAAGCTATATCTGATCCATTCCACACAGAACTCCAATCATTGAACAGAATTATCAACACACTCAGCTTAATATTTGGTAGCACAATCTTTGGACAAAATAACTAAACTCAATCTCTTCTTATAATCATTCATGAGTTTCTTACATCTCTACAGCATATTGTCTGAAACCATTTCTGGGTGCTTTTTGAAGTATGCTTTGGGTCATTGTCCTGCTGTAAGACCCATGACTGAGAGTGACACAACTTTCTGACACTGGGCCCTACATTGCTGCCTAGTCTTCAGATTTCATAATTCCATAATGACCGTATTCTTTTCTTTGAAGGCCTCATTCCATTTTCTGAAAACAGCAGAATGCTCAAAAAGCTCTATTCTAGTCTCATCTGCCCATAGGACATTCTCCCAGAAGGATAGTGGTTTCCTCAGGTAGGTTTGACCAAACTCCACTCTGGCTCTTTTATGTTTCTGTGTTGGCAGTGGGGTCCCCCCTGGGTGTCCTACTATAGCTCCCCTTGTCATTCAGATGGCGACAGATAATGCGAGCTGACAGTGCACCCTGTGCCTGCAGGTCAGCTTGAATTTGTTTGGAAGTTGATTGAGGTTCTTTTTCCACCATTCAAACAATTTTTCTTTGCAATCTATCATCTATTTCCAGGGGGGTTAGCTACAGTGCCATGTGCTGCAAACATCTTGGCAATATTACGCACAAGGGATGCAGGAACAGCAAGATCTCTGGAGATGGACTTCTAGCCTTGAGATTGTCCAGGCTTTTCTACTATTGTGCTTCTCAAATCCTCAGACAATTCTTTGCTCTTCTTTCTTTTCTCCATGCTCAGTGGTCCACACAACACAAAGGTTGAGTCAACTTTTCTCCATTTTAACTGGTTGCAAGTGTGATTTCTATACTTCCAGCACTTGTTGATTGGTACAAGTGAGTTTCATTACAAATTAAAGGAGCATCACATGCTTGAAATACAATTATTTCTGATGCTTTTCAAAAGGTGTCAATAATTTAGTCCAGTTTATTTTTGGAGTTTTGTGTAAAATGTATCAGATTTGGCTTTTTTTCTTCAGCTTTTTATGTTCCAATGCAAACAAAAGAAATAAACGTCAGAATACCAAAGAATTTATGATTGCAACAGTTTCCGGGAGAAGCGGTGTCTTATCTACCAGAAATGCAGTGGTGCTGTGGTTGTTGGGAGCTGATATGAACTACGGGTGCAGCTCAATAAATTAGAATATTGTGGAAAAGTCCATTTATTTTGGTAATTCAACTCAAATAGTGAAACTCGCAATTATATAAATTCAGTACACACAGACTGAAGTAATTTAAGCCATTGGGTCCTTTAATTGTGATGATTTTGCTCACCTTTAACAGAAGCCCACCAATTCACTATCTCAATAAATTAGAATACCTCATAAGACCTATAAAAACCATTTTTAGTGAATTGTTGGCCTTCTGGAAAGTATGTTCTTTTACTGTATATGTACTCAATACTTGGCAGGGGCTCCTTTTGCTTTAATTACTGCCTCAATTC
>NW_018127978.1:2088732-2094537 GCF_001952655.1 Monopterus albus | reverse complement strand
GGTTGGTTGTGCATCTTTTTCGTACCACTCAACATACTGTTAACATGCTTGGATATAGCACTCTGTGAACAGCCAGTTTCTTTGGCAATGAATGTTTGTCGCTTACCCTCCTTGTGAAGGGTGTCAATGATTGTCTCCTGGACAACTGTCAGATCAGCAGTCTTCCCCATGATTGTGTAGCCTAGTGAACCAAACTGAGTGACCATTTTGAAGGCTCAGGACACCTATGCAGGTGTTTTGAGTTGACTAGCTGAGTGGCATGTCACCATATTCTAATTTATTGAGATAGTGAATTGGTGGGTTTTTGTTAAAGGTGAGCAAAATCATCACAATTAAATGACCCAACAGCTTAAACTACTTCAGCCTGTGTGTACTGAATTTATATAATACGCGAGTTTCACTATTTGAGTTGAATTACCGAAATAAATAGACTTTTCCACGATATTCTAATTTATTGAGCTGCACCTGTAAATTATTTCAGGCAAATCATCTCAATGATAATTTAATATTGCAATACTTCTGAACAGTTCAATAATTTGGAAGATAATTCAACAGTCTGAAAGATAGGGAATAGAATCACCACCTCTGCATGGAAATAAACAAAAGTATTAGATAAAAGACTTGTCAGAGTCAGTCGGTCATTGCGGTCACAAGGTACAGTCAGTCAGAGTCGGAGCGGTCCCCTCCCTGCCGGGTTCTGGCTGTTCGTCTGTCCTTCCCAAACACACACACTCTCTACTGCAGCATCATCATACTCTCTAACCCACAGCTATTCTAACTTTTATTTTCTCCTATTGCTTAAGCAAGAGTCACAGTTTTAATAAGGGGTTATTGCACATGTTTTTCACATTTTTGTATTTGCCATCAGTCTTACTGTGGCAGGGAAAACGCTGTTGTAAAGTCTTGTTCTGTGTGTGATGATACTGTCTGCCCTGCTGTGCCTGAGGCTGTAGGTGCAGTTTTTGTGTCTGAGCAGGGTGTGAGCTGGGTGGAGTGAGTCTCTGATTATGTTCTTTGCTCTTTTACGACAGCACTGTGTGTGTAGTGTGTCCATAGCAGGGAGTTTAGTCCCAGTGATCCTCTCTGCAGTCTTTATAACTCTTTGAAGAGCCTTCCTCTCTGCCTGTGGTGTTACCATACCACCAGTGGTGTTCACCAGCCAGTGGTGAGGATGAATAACGGAAGTCAGAGTCAGTGACACAGTCCTCTATCAGCCTGGGTGAGAGTGTGACGGTTCAGCCCAGCTTTTCTGAGCTGCCTGATGAAGTATAGCCGCTGCTGGGCTTTCTTCACTGTGACAGCTGTGTTCAGTGACCAGCTCAGGTCAGATATCACCTGCAGGCCCAGGAACTTGTCACTGTCAGCCCTCTCCACCTCAGTCCCTTTGATGGTCAGAGGCAGCAGAAGGGAGGGGTTCTTCCTGAAGTCTATTATTATTTCTTTTGTCTTGTTTGTATTGAGGATGAGGTCATTGTCCTCTCCATAAACAAGAATGTCGTTCACCAAGCTTCTGTAACCCAGCTCGTCTCCCCCCTTGATGAGGCCCAGAATGGTGGTGTCATCAGCATATTTAGGTAGGTAGGTAGGACTTTATTGATCCCACAATGGGGAAATTTCTGTATTTAATGATGGTGTTGTCATGGTTGGAGACACAACCAACATTCCCACAACAGGATGTTACTACCTCCATGCTTTAATGTAGGAAGAGTGGGCAAATATTGCTCAGTCTCATTGTGCAACATTGGTAGAGAAATATCCAAACAGACTCAAGGATGTAATTAATGCAGGGTGGTTATCCTTTTCCAAATAGTTATTCCAGTTTTTATTTCATATAATTTTTTAGAACTAGTGTTTTTTTTTTTTGTTTTTTTTTACTTGTATGTTGTAAGCTGTAAATAAAACAGCAAAAAATTCAATTTTTCCATTGTTTCTTAGTTTTCTTCATTTGAGTGTGTAAAACTAAATGCAATTGTTTTGGAAGGGAGTGATTCTTTTCTATACTATGGTGGCCAATGTCTGATGTGACAAATTAATTCAGGCAAATCATTCCAATTCCAATGATCATTTATTATTACAATAATACTAAGCAGTTCAGTAATTTGGAAGGCAGTTCAATAGTCTAAAAGATAGGGGATGGAATCACCATCTCTGCAGAGAAATAAATAAAAGTATTAGATAAGAGAATTGTCAAAGAGTCAGTCAGTCATTTTTGGTCATACAGCACAGTCAGTCCAGAATTGGGTCTGTGCCCTCGCAGCTGGTGCTCTTCCGTCGGTCTTCCAAACGCACACTCACTCCACTACCACAGCATACTGCACCACTCAATCTACCTCTTTATGTTCACAGCTCGTTTTTGGCTCTTACGTCAATTCCTGAACTGAGCTTCCTGTCTTCTCTTTTATGAGGAAACACCCTCTGAAATGTGCTCAAAAACAGGAAACAGATTGGTCGCCTCCCTAAACTTCTCGTTTCCACACACACCGTTCTCAGGACAAAAAAGGTCAAAGCCTGCCAAATTATGTAAGCATTGTTCAGCTCAGCCTAAGGCCTGTACTCTTTGGCATATTACATTTTAACTGGTAACTTGTTTGTTTTTAACCACTACAATACCTACTGTATAGCTTTATAGTGTAGTGGTTAAAAACAAACAAGTTACCAGTTAAAATGTAAGTAATAGAATATAGTAGGAGTGTGTAGATTACATATAGATACTATTTGCAATAGGTAATACCTGATAGTTATGTAAGGGTGGGTAAGCGTTTATATAATCCTGTAACATCTGTTTCTCTTTGAAATGTTTGTAGATGTTGGTGCATGGAGACCATGTGAACTATGCACTGATAGCCTGCTCAGGCAAGAACATTCTCGTTCATGTCCCCCTTGTTTAATTTATGGGTTCATCTTGTGAATAAACATCCAGAGAGCAGCTTCCCTTAAATGGAAGCATAACAGTTGGGTATAAAAAATGACGTAAGGGACAGAAAGAACTGTGAAGATTATGAGGGGCATAAAAAACTAGCGACTCAGAGAGAAAGGGGAACAGACAGACAGAAGATAGACTGAACGAAGAGAGCAAGAACCCTGCCGGGAGGGGACCAGCCCAACTCTGGACTTTGACTATACTGTAGGGCCAACAATGACTGACTGATTCTTTGACAATTCTCATATCTAATACTATTGTTTATTTTCATGCAGAGATGATGATTCTGTTCCCTATCTTTCAGATTGTTGAACTGCCTGCCTTTCAAATTATTGAACTGCTTAGAATTATTGTACTAATAAATAATCATTGGGATGATTTGCCTGAATTAATTTAGTTGTCAGACCCTAACAACCACAATAGTAAAGCAAATCCTGCAGCTCTAGTATTGGTTAATGCATATTGGGAACACCTCAGAAGACCTGCCATTTTTGAGATTCTCTGACCCAGTTGTCTAGCCATCAGATTTTGACCCTTTTCCCATTTGCTCAGAACCTTGCCCATTTTTCCTACTTCCAGCACATCAACTTAAAGAACAGTCGAGGATGAGCTGATAAAATTTAGTGGTCAAAGTTCATTGTGACTTCATGCCCATACTGTTCTTATGAATGTGGTATCTCAGGAACGCCTTTAGGGAATTGTTTCAAATTTGGCACAAAGGTCCACTTGAATTCTAGAATGAATTGATTAGATTTTGGTGGTCAAAGGTTAAAGGTCACTGTGACCTAGTGTTGTTCTTCTTTATAATGTGATATGTCAAGAACTCCTTGAATTATTATAACCCTTATTTTGATGAGATAAAAAAGAAAAACTGGTGCAGCATGACCAACTCAGCAGAGCTATATGGGTCCTTCAGTTGCTGCTTTTTATCCAATCATGTGAGCAGGTCTGCAGCTATGTGATAAACAAATTCAGAACTGTTGACAGTGAAATTTGAATGTTCTGAGTTGGAAATGCTTTAGTCTGCCTCTTTCATACAATTCAAATTGATCTCTAACTAAATTCCATGACAAATTTTATGCTGGGTTCATCCATCCATTTTCTAAACCGCTTAGTCCCAAACGGGGTCACAGAGTCAATCCCAGCCAGCTGCGGGCAAGAGGCAGGGTACACCCTGGACAGGTCGCCAGTCCATCACAGGGCTAACACACAGACGTACAACCACTCACACAATCACTCCTATGGGCAATATAGAGATACCAAGGAGTCTTTGGACTGTGGGAGGAAGCTGGAGTACCCATAGAGAACCCACGCAAGCACAGGGAGAACATGCAAACTCCACACAGAAAGGCCCTGGGTCAGCCGGGGCTCAAACCCAGAACCTTCTCGCTGTGAGGCAACAGCACTAACCACCACGCCACCATGCTGCCATGCTGGGTTCAAAATAGATAAAATATTATCAAATTCCAATTTTATTTTTAAATCACTAAAATTAATGACTACACTGTGCAGTCTGAAACAGCTCGCATTCATGCAGCATAGTGGACCCTGCAAGGTCCCAGGCATGTATTATGTATTTTTTGTTTGTTAAGATAAGTAGAATTGTCTTCATATCACGTGAAACAAGTTCATTTAATTCCTTAGCTGTGGCAACCTTATCTACTGTCCACTCTGTGTCTATAGGGAGCTGCAGTTTCTTTTGTTGTTTCTTATTTAAAGCGTGATTAAAGTTTAAAAGAAAACCTTATGACATGTGTTTTCTTTGCAGTGTAACCCCAACCTGCAGGTATTCAATGTATTCATCGACAACATCGATGAAAGGCTCCCTAGAATCGCTTTATTTTCAACACGGGCTATTCGGGCTGGAGAGGAGCTCACCTTTGACTACAAAATGCAAAGTAAGTTACAATGATTCATCACATTTGAGCTTTATTTTCAGTTAAACTTTGGCACAGAAACTGGCCAAAACAGGTTTTAATCAGAGGTATAAAAATCAGTCTAGTTTTGTGTAATCATCAGCATTTTCAAAGAGTTAGAAGGTCAGTAGACACCAGAACATGTGAGCACAGTGCGAGCAAGCGGGAGTGGGACAATTTTTGACAGAGCGCAGGTTTGTTTAGTTTTTTTTTTGGTTTTTTTGTTAAAAAGGAGGGAGCAGCGCCCTATGTCCTGCTGCAATTTTGGGTGCATCTGTGTCTGGCACAGTCATTCACCACTTTTCAGTCTAACATCGGCCATTGCAAGCTCCATAATAGTTTGGAAGTTGAAAGGCCATGCAAATGTACTGTCTATTTTTCTTTAATTAGGCCCATTGATTTGTTTTGCATATTTGTATTATTTATGATTTTACATGACTTTTTGTGTTATATTCTTTGTTACACAGGCCTGTTATTTGAAAAAAATCATTTTTTCTTTAGTTCTTTGGGATGTAAGGTACAGTTTACGCTAAAAGTGAAATACAAGCAGATTTTGTTCCCTTTTTTTGGAGTGAGTGGATGCAATTTGAGATGAGTGTGAGCGATAATGAGCGGAATGGTCTGGTGCGGCTTTGATCCGGGGAGTGGAGCGGGCAAACAGCTCCATGAGTGAGGGGTGGAAATTCTCACTGCTCCACTCTGGTGATATCCACCTCTTCTTTCCATGATCAGGAAGGGTGTGACAATAACCTTAGCTCATGAGATGAGACAATGCATGATAATGGGTTCATAAGAACAAAATGAGGTGATATTTTAACTCTATTTTTAGGAAACTGTCAATGATGAAATTAAAAGAAAAGACTAAATATAAAGATATTTCACAGTGTGAAATTTATTATGCATTAACGTATCAAAATAAGCATGTGCACATGGATCCCATCTGTTTAGGATAAACAGAAAAGACTAACT
>NW_018127978.1:2078340-2088388 GCF_001952655.1 Monopterus albus | reverse complement strand
TTTCTCTTTGCTGTAAAACTGAAACAGAAATAAAGTACATGTTCGTTTTAACATGTGATCCGAACACATTACACATAAATTGACGTTACAAGTCACGACACACTAAGTTAACATTGTCGTAACAGAGGACAAACGGCCAAACAAGATGGCTACCAAAGCTAACGTAGTGTCGTCAATACACACGGAGAAGAACGGGATGAGTTAACGTCAATGTAGAGAAACACTCAAACTGCACACTGTATTAAAACGACACAAGATAATGATACATGGAGTAAAACACAGCACCGGAAACTTACTGAGTATGCTAACCCAAGGAGCACCGAAGCTTGCAAGAAAGCCGTGAACTGTTGTGTCTTACATCTTGAGTGTATCCCTAAAAGGTCCGGGCTAAAACTGAATATAAACTCAGTTCCCGTTGGAGACGCTGACCCACTAGAGGTAATTATAAACCAAGAAATTAGCTGAAGCTTACGTATTTTCCTTAAAGGATTAAACTAGCCCTTCATATAAAATAAATTTGGAGCCTGAAAGGCGGAATAGTCTTATTTGACTGAAAGTCGCCAAATACAAAACAGTGCAGGTGCATTTTGAAATGACTGTCACTTAAGTTTTACTTTCTGAGTATGAATTATTGTATGTATTAAAAAAAAACAACAATATGCAAACACTGTAAAAGGATTTGCAACAAACTCAACTGACTTCTCTCTGGTATGATTTCTCTTCAGACCTTATAACTGAGGAAGAACTATGCATGAGTGAAGTTGTGTGTGACCTTCTATACTTCTATGACATCATCTGGCAAAGGTGCTGCATTGACCAGTCATGTACAGGGGACGATCAGGACATGGACACCCATGGGAGAAGACACTTTTGTTACCTTGCTAACATTAGCATTCACTGCTAGTCACTCCAGTTTGGGCCACAGTTGACACATCATAACGACACACCATGCATTTTTGTTAGTACTGGGTGGTGTTTTTTTAATCTATCAGTGCGACACACTGGTGGTAGAATCGGTGCTCACAACATGCATATTATGTTTAAATTAAAGTGCAGATGCTTGTATAGTGCTTAACTGGAAATATGCAGAGATAGTAACTGTGCACCCATATTATAATTTGGATAGTAAATGGTGTTGTGTGCTCTTGTTGCTCTCTGCGGATGTTTCCTAAGATCATGGGATGTATTAAGGAGAAAACACAGGAAAGGACGTCTTATTTCTCTTAATTACTCTAACTGGTGCAGTAATTATTTTCTTCTGGTATCATAATGACAGAATGACCAGCATCACTTCTAGCACTGTTAAAACTAAAAATAAATTCATAATGGCTTCCTATTAAGATTTTCACTTGGTTTTCATATTGGCAATATTAATGCTTATTTAGCATATGCAGTATTTCAAATAGCAGAGAAAACTGTACATGTCACCACTACATGTGATGTTTTACATGCTGAGTTTTCTTACAGCTTCTAGACAGAGCCAAATATTACATCCTTCAATCTGCTTACCCATTAAAACTAAATGTGACCGGGCCAATATACAGGCCTAGGCAACTCAGACCGTAGTAACTTTTAGTAGTTCCCCAAGATTAACACCCCTCCTGTTTTCAGAGGTCAAATTCATGCAAACTTCACCAATACTGAGCTGCTACCCCCCAGATAAATCTGCAGACACGGAGACGTTGGAGTTACTCACACAAATAAAACTTTATTTGAGTCAATGTATAATTTAACAGTGAAAATATTTTAAGAAGCCTAGCCCCGGAAGCTAAAATGCTACCTATAAGAAGGAGTTCCCCCCCCCCACTCAATAAATACAGTGCAGAACAGGAATAAAATGGTCAGTATTTGGAAACAATACAATAAATAGGGAACATAATGCTAGGTAAACCTCTTAACATAAAAGCAAACAAAGCAAAACATTACATAAGCAAAACAGCAGTGGCTACCACCCCTGCAACAAGTAAAGCCACTGTTAATAAATAGCATAAAACCATCAAAACAATTAAAACCAACAGCGCTACGGGTTACCTTGGCTGCACGTCACCCTGGCACAGCATGTGCGATGGACACCAACTTCTGCTGGATTACGCTTGCATCGATTATCACTCCCGAAGATCATGCAGTAATCCCCTAAAAACAGTCTACAACCAAACCAACCTGATTAAGCACTGTACACTGCAACAGATCCGATCTACGACCAGTCCGTTGAACATACCTTAAAGGAAAAGCAGGACAGAGATCGATGGAGGGAGATTCACTTCAAACCAGTTACGGCAGCGACCAGCACAGAAATTGCTTATCGCAACAGCATTTCCCCAGGTATTATTTATATCCATGATCATTCCGACAAATTATTAACCAGGCGGTGTAGGCGTGGCCAACCCGCCGGTTACATAAAGGAAACCCTATTGTAGCACAACTAGCTTGATGCACACTCTGAGATACAAATAGCACAAAGATATAATGAACGTAAGGCACAGAACAAACTGTTCATAAAAATGTTGATGTTACCAAGCAGTGTTGTGAATTACCTCAAATTTGACAGTATATTATGCCAACAAACTTGACCGCAGTTACGGGCAGCTACCTCCTTCTATCTTCAGATGTTATTCTACTGAGAAAGTTTTAGAAACCAGTATAATTTGGCTCTTTGAGGAAGTTTTAAGTTTGGTCTGAAATAACCTATACAAGCCTTGACATTGGCCACGTATGGCAATGATTTTAGTGCACATTCTTTAGCTGACTTTAGTTAACTTCCTAGGAATGGACATTTGATTTATAATATGTAAGTTGGAATAATTGGATAATTGAATTTAAGATATTACTCTGATTAAAATTATTATAGTTGAGCTCTCACACTACTGAATAAAAGTCAAAGAATCTCTCAGTGATCACTAGTCACTGGTTGGTTTAAGTTGGTGGTTGTTGAATTTTGAGCAATCATTTGTCCCCTGTTGATTCCTTCTCAGCAGGGACTCAGAATTTTCCTTGCTGAATTTTGGAATTTTGCTAAACAGTTCAAACAGTTCTCTGATTTAAAAAAAATGCAAAAATCTCACATCTGATCAAAATACACAAATCCCATCACAACATCTAACTAAAACACAAGAATTACACACTGTTAGACAAAAACTGTCAATACATTGGATTTACAACAAGAATCATTATTATTTTGAATACAAAACTTTAACTCTTGATCAAACATTGATTATTGATGAACCTTAATACCCGATTAAACAGGCTGATTAATCAAATCTTTACTTTATGCATGAAGCATCTCCTTTTCAATAAACTCAACAGTTCTTGCTTTTCCTCTTTTCTTCCTTACACTCAGACATGCCTACAGTTCCTCTTTTGGAGAGATGTGTCTGCTAACTTCCCTTATTCACAGAAAAGTTCCCCCTTTTCCTAACTGCAGTATTGCTGCTGTTGTGCTGAAGTCTGGCTCATGGGCCTGCTTGGGTTTTCTTCTTGGTATAATTTCTTCATGGGGGCAGCTGTAGCTCAGGAGGTAGAGCGGGCTTTCTCCTAACTGGAGGTTTAGCGGTTTGATTCTCAACTTGTCCAGTCAATGTGTCAAATTGTCCTTGAGCAAGACACTGAACCCCCAGTTGCTTGAGTGTGCTGCAATGCATAGAAAAGCGCTATACAAGTATATTACCATTTAAAATTTATGATCACCTTTGTTTCTTTCTGTAGGCTTATAGTGCTATCTCCAGCTATCACTGCTGTCCAACTCTCAGTTTTCCCTGGACAATCTGCAGTAAAAAATGGCAATATGCAAGCACTGTAAAAGGTTTTGCCACAAACCTACCTGGCTTCTCTCCTGTATGATTTCACATTAGCTTCTCCAAACCTTATAACTGAATGAGCTTCTGACTTCTAATTATGCATGAACTTCTGTTAGGTTCGCTCCCCCGACACCATGGGAGAGAGAGCGAACCGAGTGAGGAATAAGTGGATTCAGGTTGGCAGAGTGCGATTTAGAACAAATATTTATTACCCCGGAAAGGCACAGAAACTAAAGGTATATAAAAAACTGAGAGGCCGAGGCGGATCAGCGGGGAACGGCTCCGACCCTGATTAGACTTAGGGGAACTGTTCGTCACCAGGCTCGGAGGGCTGACTGGCAGCGAAGGCAGGAGGAAGAGCACAGGACCTGGGAAGAGAAAAAGAGCAGAGTCTGTAGCAGACTGGGAGACGTGGATCACTGGCTCTAGTGCTGGAGACCAGGGCGCAGGAGGGTGGTGGTTTCTGCCGGCGATCGGAGGCTTCGGTGCTTTGCTGGGATTCCACGCCAAGTGGTCCACAGAGTCGAATACGAGGAGCTGAGCATGAAACGGGTAACGATGCATCTTACTAGTCCCAGACGTAGCGTATGAAAAGTTGCTGAAGGATCTCCTCCACAGATCAGGAGTTGTAGTGGCAATTTTTATAATAGCACCTTTTAAGTTCTTTAGCTGATGCTGTCATGTCATTGTATGCAGTCATTTGTGTGGTTCTGACCCCAGACCGTTTATTCCATGGTCGTAAACCTTTGTATGCCCTTGTGGTTACCAAACCAGATGTGACCTGGGACCAAAGGGCTGGTATCTTGTTGTAAATTGTATCCTGTTTCCTTTATCTGTTTGAGCATCTGTTTTCTGTTATAGTATGCTGAGTATAAGAAGGGCAGTCACATTCTGTTCATTGAACTTCCCTGTAACAGACTGGTTTAGTCACTCTGTTCAGAGAACACTCTTCCTGCAGGAATAAATATGTAATAACTTTCAGAGTTGATGTTAAGTATTTATTTTACACTCATTGAGCTTTAAAAGATAATTTTTCCACAACAGAGTGGACTTATTTGGCATTGAGGAGCAGGTAAGCTGAATGCCAAGGTTTCAGGCAAGGTGCTGGCTGCTGTTGGAACAAGAGAATGTTGAGAAGCAACGTCAGGTGCAAAAAATGTTACTTGGGGCCATCTTGACATGGCAAGAGCAACTACGAACACTAGTAGGGTATCGTGAATTGAGTAATGGAACAGTGAGTGACTGAGGGAAAAGAGGTAGTACTGTAGCTGAAAACTGGGGCATCATAGGCAATGGGTGAACACAATGAACACTGACTGGGGACTGTGGTAAAGCTGGGGCAGGAGAGATGAAGTGGCATGGGAAGAAAAACAAAAATAAAAGCACAAAAACAGGAAGCAAGTCCAGATCTTCTTCTGGCATCCGTTGGTCACAAGTGGCCATGGATTTGTGCCTTGTAGAGTCACAGTTTGGTTGTGGAGCAGTGCCTGCTGTGACTATGCAAGCTGATGCGGGAATGGCAGTCCCTGCCACACCAGCAGCACCTGAAAATAATGTTCCCAGGTGGAGGTCTCTGGCTGTTCTTGCGCCTGGCTCTCATTTCATCTAACGCAAGCTGCAACTTCTCTCCTTTGCACAGGTTGCGGTTTAACACTTGTCTCCAATGGAAGCAATCCTGGGCCAGTTCTTCCCATCTGTCAATGTCCATGTCAAGGGCTTTCATATCTCTTTTGCAGATATGTATGCTGAGTATAAGAAGGGCAGTCACATTCTGTTCATTGAACTTCCCTGTAACAGACTGGTTTAGTCACTCTGTTCAGAGAACACTCTTCCTGCAGGAATAAATATGTAATAACTTTCAGAGTTGATGTTAAGTATTTATTTTACACTCATTGAGCTTTAAAAGATAATTTTTCCACAACAGAGTGGACTTATTTGGCATTGAGGAGCAGGTAAGCTGAATGCCAAGGTTTCAGGCAAGGTGCTGGCTGCTGTTGGAACAAGAGAATGTTGAGAAGCAACGTCAGGTGCAAAAAATGTTACTTGGGGCCATCTTGACATGGCAAGAGCAACTACGAACACTAGTAGGGTATCGTGAATTGAGTAATGGAACAGTGAGTGACTGAGGGAAAAGAGGTAGTACTGTAGCTGAAAACTGGGGCATCATAGGCAATGGGTGAACACAATGAACACTGACTGGGGACTGTGGTAAAGCTGGGGCAGGAGAGATGAAGTGGCATGGGAAGAAAAACAAAAATAAAAGCACAAAAACAGGAAGCAAGTCCAGATCTTCTTCTGGCATCCGTTGGTCACAAGTGGCCATGGATTTGTGCCTTGTAGAGTCACAGTTTGGTTGTGGAGCAGTGCCTGCTGTGACTATGCAAGCTGATGCGGGAATGGCAGTCCCTGCCACACCAGCAGCACCTGAAAATAATGTTCCCAGGTGGAGGTCTCTGGCTGTTCTTGCGCCTGGCTCTCATTTCATCTAACGCAAGCTGCAACTTCTCTCCTTTGCACAGGTTGCGGTTTAACACTTGTCTCCAATGGAAGCAATCCTGGGCCAGTTCTTCCCATCTGTCAATGTCCATGTCAAGGGCTTTCATATCTCTTTTGCAGATATCTCTGAATCAGAGTTGAGGATGGCCCAGAGCTCTTGCCTGATGCCAGTTTGCTGTAGAGCAGGTCCTTAGGAATCTTACCATCCTGCATCCTGTGGACATGGCCAAGCCAGCGTAAGCAGCGCTGATGAAGCAGATTGTAGATGCTGGGTGTGGCAGCACATCTGAGGACCTCGTTTTTTGTGATGTGGTCTGACTATTTGATCCCCAGAATCCGCCTTGGGCTGCGCATGTGGAAAGTGTTTAGCCTTCTTTCCTGCCTTGAGTACAGGATCCATGATTCACTGCTGTATAAGAGGGCACTGCAGACACAGGCTCTGTAGATGTCATCTTGGTGTTATCCCTTACCTGCTTTTACAGCCTGGCAAGTATTGATGTAGCCCGGCCGATTCGTCTGCTGATTTCAGAGTCCATGGAGAGGTTGTCACACACTGTTGAGCTGAGATATGTGAACTCCTTGACCACTTCCAGATGATAGTTATTGATAGTGATAGATGGTGGGTTTGCGGTATCTTGGCCCATGATTTTGTCTTCTTCAGACTGATTGTAAGTCTGATGTCCTCACAAGCTTGAGAAGCAGTCCACAAAATTCTGCAGGTGTTCCTCCTTGTGGGCGGTCAAGGCGGCATCATCTGCAAACATTATGTCTCTGATGAAGACATCGCATGCTAAAGACCTTAACAGCTTCAGGCCGGTGGCTCTTACATCCCACCTGATGAAGACACTGGAGAGACTGGTACTGGATCACCTTCGCTCCTTGGTGAGCTTTGCGATGGATCCACTACAGTTTGCCTATCGGTCTGGCATTGGAGTAGAGGATGCTGTTATCTCGCTCGGCTATTGGTTGGGGGGCGTAAGAAGGACCACATAACGCCCGTACTGGCATCTCTCCACTGGCTTCCGGTGCGTTTTAGGGTTCGTTTTAAGATTCTTTTATTTGTTTATAAATCTTTAAATGGGCTGGCACCTTCTTATCTGGTGGAACTTTTGCATCCGTATAATCCATCGCGGTGCCTCAGATCAGCAGATCAGCTTCTTCTGGAGGCACCAAGGGCCAGGCGGAAAACTAGGGGGGACAGAGCCTTTGCTGTGATAGGTCCAAACCTATGGAATGCCTTGCCACTTTATATTAGGCAGGGCCCCTCACTGCCCACTTTTAAGTCTTATTTGAAGACCTATTTTTATTCACTGGCGTTTGATCAGGAATGACACTCTGTCCGTGGTGTTAGTGTTTATATTATTGTTTATAGTTTTTTATGTGTTGTTTTTATATTTGTTTGATATGTTAAGTGCTTTGGTCAGCTGTGCTGTGGTAAAGCGCTATATAAATAAAGTTGAGTTGAGTTGAGTTGAGTTGAGATGAGGACCTCATGGATCTTGGTTTTTGCTTTCAGCCTTAACAGACTGTAGAGTTTTTCGTCCAACCAGGTGTGAAAGTAGATCCCATAAGTTGATGCTCTGAAGGTGTGCTTCAAGCATGACTGCAAAGTAGATGCCAAAGAGGGTGGGGGCACGCACACACCTCTGCTTAATTCCGCTCTTTACCTTGAATGGAGCAAATGAGGACCCGTCAAATTGGACAACCCTCTTCATACCTGTGTGGAAGGACTTAACCATATCCAGGAGCTTCTGGGGGCAGCCAATTCTTGCAAGGACTTTGAAGGGGCCATCACGTCTGACCAAGTCGAAAGCCTTGGTCAGGTCTATGAAGGCGATGTACAGTGAATGCTTCTGTTCTCTGCACTTCTCCTGGAGATGTCGTAGGGAAAATATAATGTTGACTGTGGAGCGTTCAGACCTGAAGCCACACTGCGACTCTGGGTAAACCCTGTCAGCCAACTTCTGTAGTCTGTTCAGAACCACCTGGGTAAATATTTTCCCAACGATGCTGAGCAAGATGATTCCACTGTAGTTGTTGCAATTGCTGTAACCTCCTGTGTTCTTGTATAGGGTAATGATGTTACGGTCATTCATGTCCTTGGGGACTGCTCCCTTTTTCCAACATTGGCAGAGCAGTGCATTCAGGTGTTCAAGGAGTAAGCCCTTTGCACTTTTGATGACTTCTGCTGGGATAACATCCCTGGGGCTTCGCCTGTGGGTAGGTTGTCGATGGCTTTCCTGAGCTCCTCCAGACATGGCATTTTGTTCAGCTCTTCCATGACAGGCAAGTGCTCCATAGCTTCCAGAGTTGAATCTACGGTTGTATTCTCCCTGCTGTACATGTCAGAAAAGTCTTCCACCCTCCAGTAATCATTGGCATACCTTCTAGCTGTTTGCTGCACTTTGCTCCTGGGTGTTCTAAGAGCCTGTAGTGTTGATTGTGTTGGCCGCTGCTTGTGTTGTGTTGTTGAGTTCTGTGGCATTTGCCTTAAACCAGTCTTCCACCTTTCCTTGTTTCCTGCGAAAGACAGAGAATGCTGTGCCATGGATTGTGGCCCTGAGATGATCCCACCTCTGTGCTGCGTCTCCCTCTGGGAGTCTTGCTTGCAGGGCATCATCTAGGCTCTTGGCCAGCATCTCCACGTTTGCTGTGTCTCCTGCCTTGCTGGTGTCAATGCCTGGTTTTCCTGGCGGTTCGGCATGATGGAACTTTTTGGGATGGATCCTGATCTTGCAGCAGACCAGCGAATGGTCTGTGTCGCAGTCAGCACTGTGGTAGGAGTGTGTGGTGAGAATGCTTCTGAGCTGAATCAGATCCGGCTGGTGCCACTGTTTTGAGCGGGGGTGCTGCCATGAAACTTTATGCTAGGGTTTTGTCTGGAAGAAGGTGTTGGTTATGCAAAGAGCATGCAGTGAGCATAACTCAAGCAGATGCTGGCCATTTTCATTCATGCTGCCTGCCTAAGGCAGCGGGGCCAGGAGTGACTTGATGGCCCTCTGAAGAGGACCCTGTGCCAAATCTTGCGTTGAAGTCGCCGAGCAAGATCAAGCTTTTAGTGGCTGGTAGTTTTTGGATGCTTGACTGAAATTGGTCATAAAACATGTATTTTTCTTCCTGGGCTGAGTGGAGGATGGGGGCATAGATGCTGATCAGGTTAATGGGCCCCTGTGTTGTGTTGAAGCGAAGGGTGAGGATTCACTCTGTCCCTTGCTCACCAGGCTGCATTTTGTTTAGGAGCGAGTTCTTCACCGCGAAACCAACACCATGGTCTCTGATCTCATCTGCAGCCTTTCCTTGCCAGAAGCAAGTGAAGTCCTTTTCACAGAGAGAGCTGGTTTCAGCAAGGCGGGTCTCTTGAGAGAGTTCATTGTTGGGGTGAAATTACACCACTGATGGATGATGCTACCTAGGGTGCTCTGGCTCTGGAAGCCGCTATTTCACCACACGAGCACTGGGACTACCACAGCCTGAAGGGCCAAGTGAAGACCTGTAACCAAGCCGTGTGTAACTCACCCTGGCATGTGGAAAAGGACCCTGTGATCATTGGTGGTTTCTGTGGAGTATTTTATTTTAAGACTTATTCTTCACTACCAGAATGATTTAATTTGATTTTACTGCTTGTGGGACTTGTGGGAGTTTTATTTTTAAACTACGCATGCTGTGTTTTTTTAATTAAAAGGGAGTTTCTAAATTATTTGATTTTCTTAAATATTAATATTTATTCATGTTAATTTTTTTTTATTCTGTGTTTTTCT
>NW_018127978.1:2075215-2075891 GCF_001952655.1 Monopterus albus | reverse complement strand
GAAAAAAGGATCTCTACACTAATATAAACTAGTAAAAAAATAATAACACTAATCATCATAAAAGCTTCTGTCAAGGTCCTTGTGTCAGGATGTTGGGGTGTCAATCTTATTGCAAAAGAAGTCATAAAACCATAAATCATAGCCAAAACCATATGATGTAGATGTGTATAAGGGGAAATAATAAAATCGCATTTGTCTGACCTTACGGCCACAGCTCCGAACGGCCGCATCGACAATGCAGGCGGAGAACATGGTCCATTCAGACTCAATGTCTCCAACCTCCCCCGGGATCTGGTCAAAGCTCTGCCGGAGGTGAGAGTTGAAGATCTCTCTGACAGGGGATTCTGCTAGACGTTCCCAACAGACCCACACAATACATTTGGGTCTGCTGAGCCTGTCGAGCTTCCTCCCCCGCATTGGATCACTCACCACCAGGTGGTCAGTTGACAGCTCCACCCCTCTCTTCACCCGAGTGTCCAAGACATACGGCTGAAGGTCAGATGAAACAACGACAAAGTCTATCATTGACCTCCGGCCTAGGGTGTCCTGGTGCCACGTGCACTGATGGACACCCTTATGCTTGAACTAGGTGTTTGTTATTGACAAACTGACTAGCACAGAAGTCCAATAACACACCACTTGGGTTCAGATCGGGGGGGGGGGCCAGGCCTCCCAA
>NW_018127978.1:2071462-2074335 GCF_001952655.1 Monopterus albus | reverse complement strand
TTTTTCCTTACTATTATCACTATTATTACAGAGGGAAAACCCAAAAAAATTCCCCTTGAGCAAGCACTTGGCGACAGTGGGGAGGAAAAACTCCCTTTAATGGAAGAAACCTCCGACAGTCTCTGGCTCTTGGTGGGCGGCCTTCTGCCTCGACCAATTGGAATATTGTGGTTGCAAAAGATCCTTTTTAACTTCTCTTGTAAACCAGCCACATAAGTGATGACAGTGTTAAATAGAACACCCCTCACTAAATAGGGGTGGTGGACTAAGACACAACTTGTCATCCATCTACAACTCTGTTTTGAGATCTCTGCCCAAATATGCCCAACAGGACAATAGGCGTTGGTCCACAGGTGAGGGTTCAAAGACAGGTAATGACGCTCACCGATACTAGTTTCAGTGAAGCTGTAAATATGGGTCCCAGAGAGAACCAGGAAAAAGCCCAGGAAACACAGGCCATAGCAGTGGGACATTGATGTGTGCCAATCCCTCAGGATTACAGCAAGGATTTAGAATGAATTTTTGCCTAAAACGCATTTACAATGAATTTTTGCCAAAAAAAGGCTTTAAAATGAATTTTTGCCTAAAGAGGATTTACAATGAATTCTTGCTTAAGAGATGATGTACTCTGAAATGAAGGTTTTCAACGGAAAGCCTCAGTCTATCCCACATTGATCCATTGAGAACACCTTTGACTTTTATTCAGATCAAGAGCTCAACCAATGATAATGTTTTTAATCATTGATGTTTAGAAATAGTAGTTGATTTATTTAGATTGTAAGCCAATCGAGACATTTTTTGCTTAATTTATTGCTATCTTGCTGCTGTGCTGTACCTTTTTTAAACTTGTATATAAAATTCCTGAAAAGGTTTAATACTCTATTTTTATTGAGTCAATTTGGATGTTATTGACATTCTTATGATTTTAGGAGGATTACACTTGATAATGTAGTGGTTGAGGCCGCACATATAGGCACAATTCACAGTGAGTGTTTGATATTACACAGCAACTCACAGGGTTGACAGTAGACCAACATTGAACTGCTAAAATTATTTTTAGACAGTTATATTCGAAAATATTTTATATAAGATATCCAGCTGCTTACTTATTACGTAATATACACTATCCTTTCAATTTCCTATCCTTAATAACATCTTATGTTAACTAAATACTATGCAAAGCAAATATGGTCTTAAGTGGCCAGTGTCACGGCTTGTATTGGTTATTTCAGACAAAACGTAACACTTCCTTAAAAAGCCAGAGTATCCTGGTTTATAAAAATTTCTCAGTACAATAACATCTGAGGGTATAAGGAGGTAGCTGCCAATCCCTGCAGGTTGTTATTTGGGAGGTTTGGGGGTTTTATCCTGAATGAATAACATGTAAGAGGGAGGTCTGCAGGGAACTCTGTTCACAGGTTCATGGTGGTCAATTACTGAGTGAATATCTCTGCCAAAACACCTCAAGCAGTGTTTGGAGCTTTAATATGTTTCAAAAATGCCATCTTAGTGTGAGGGGTTAAGCTTTATTCCTATGTCCAGGGGTTAGCATATCGTGGCTTTCATACACTGGGCTATAACGACTCAGTCGTTAGGGGACATTGTTGGCCATCAACGGGCTGAAACACCACTGATGGGTATAAATTTCTCCGGCTCAACGCCAGTAAGGCTGGACTGATTAAGCCTCTTGGATGAGAGGTGAAACGTCTTCGACCTAAAACCAAGTGCAGTTGATTTTTTTCTACTTTTTTTCAACTCTAAGCTTTATAATTATTTAAGTTTAGTACACAAAAAATAAACAATCACAAAATATATTAAATATTTGATTCCTGGGACACTTCCAAAAATATAAATAGATAAATACAGTAAATGCAATAAATCAGTGAATGAAAATTAACTGAGAAGAACCTGAGTTAAAAAGGTCAGAATTATTGTTGGCTCCTTTTTCCTTCAAGTTGAGGCAAAAAAAACCTTTACTCACAAATACTATATTTAGTGTTCTCCATTGTCAGTACATCACCCAATCCCTATATTATAGTCCGCTGATTGTATTAATAATCTTTAAAACTTGTGGCTGACCATACATTAGACATTGAATTTTTATGTGCCTCAAATTCTGCTATGACAGTGTGGCCCAAAGATGTAATCTGATGATTTGAGCAAAATGCTGTGAATGACTGTCTGCCCATACTGTATTATTCTTTCACTCATTAATAAGGCACCATCATTGCCACCCTTTGGCCATTCATGGCACATATGCTGGATACCAGTGCCGAAACTGTGCTAACAGCACCACCTGGAAACTATATCAGGGCGAAATCAGTCTACTATGTGGGTATGGTTATGGAAAATGGTTAGGTAGCCTAAAAATTATAGCAAAATTCTCTGTTAATCCCTTACACTGGAGAGAGAAGAGGAAAGGCAGGAGTATAGGTTTGAGAACAGGGACTCTTAACGCTGGCACAATGACAGGGAAAAGTAGAGAGCTGGTGGACATGATGGAGAGAAGGAAGGTAGATATACTGTGTGTGCAGGAGACCAGGTGGAAGGGTAGCAAAGCGCGTAGCATTGGAGGGGGATACAAACTGTTTTATTATGGTGTGGACAGGAAGAGAAATGGGGTAGGAGTGATTTTGAAGGAGGAGCTCATGAGGAATGTTTTAGAGGTGAAAAGAGTGTCAGATAGGGTGATCAGTTTGAAGTTGGAAATTGAAGGGGTAATGTTGAATGTAGTCAGTGGTTATGCTCCACAAGTTGGGTGTGAGTTAGAAGAGAAGGAGAGATTCTGGAGTGAGTTAGATGAGGTGATGGAGAGTATTCCCAGAGGGGAGAGAGTGGTGATTGGGGCAGACTTCAATGGGCACGTTGGTGAG
>NW_018127978.1:2051276-2068179 GCF_001952655.1 Monopterus albus | reverse complement strand
TGCGGATGACATTGTGATCTGTAGTGAGAGCAGAGAGCAGGTGGAGGAACACCTGGAAAGGTGGAGGTCTGCTCTGGAAAGAAGAGGAATGAAAGTCAGTCATGGTAAGACAGAATACATGTGTATGAACGAGAGGGAGGGAAGTGGAACAGTGAGGTTACAGGGGGCTGAGGTCAAGAAGGTGCAGGAGTTTTTGGGGTCAACAGTCCAGTGAGATGGGGAGTGTAGGAAAGAGGTGAAGAGGCGAGTGACGGCAGGTTGGAGTGGATGGAGAAAGGTGTCAGGAGTGTTGTGTGACAGAAGAGTGGCAGCAAGAATCAAAGGAAAGGTGTACAAGACAGTAGTGAGACCTGCTATGCTGTATGGGCTAGAGACTGTAGCAGTGAGGAAAAGACAAGAGGCAGAGATGAGGATGTTGAGGTTCTCTTTAGGAATGACCAGGATTAGAAATGAGCACATCAGAGGGACAGCTCAGGTCGGCTTTTTTGGGGACAAGGTCAGAGAGGCCAGATTGAGATGGTTTGGACATGTGCAGAGGAGGGATAGTGGTTATATTGGTAGAAGGATGTTGGAGATGGAGCTGCCAGGCAATAGGTCAAGAGGAAGGCCAAAGAGGAGATGTATGGATGTGCTAAAAGAGGACATGAACTTAATTGGGGTGAGAGTAGAGGATGCTGAGGATAGAGTTAGGTGGAAACATGATTTGCTTTTGCGACCGCTAACGGGAACAGCCGAAAGAAGAAGAAGATGAATACCTTACAGTGGACATTAGCAAGCATTAAATAAGCATGATCAAAACATACAATCAAAGTTAATATAAACAGCTGGTAATATAACAAAGCATGCTGTGGGCATGAATAAATTAATCCTAGCCTTATTTGCATTTATTGAACAAAGGGGTAGGGGGGTTAACAGTTAAGCTTCTCAGGCTTGTAAAAATCCAAGCGTTTTTTCCAACAGCACTTGGAATGTGTAATAACCATGTTCAATAAAGACATGAACAATTATAGCACATTGAGTTTGTCTAATTTGTGACTGATGAAGATCAGATCATGTTTTTGGGGTTACCAAATGGTTCACTTAATATTTCTTGCCACTATATTGCATATGTTGAATGTAAACATACACACAAAGTACATACATACAGTTTATATGTGTTTGTGTTAGGTTTGTTTTTTGTTTGAGCCCTTTCCAACCCAACTTTTGTTTGTTTCCAGTTGACCCAGTTGACACAGAAAGCACCAAGATGGACTCCAGTTTCAGTCTAGCAGGGCTTCCCAGCTCTCCGAAGAAGAGGATACGAGTAGAGTGTCGGTGTGGGTCGGACTCTTGTCGAAAGTACCTGTTCTGACATGGGACTGCTGTCAATGTAACAGTTATTTGTGGAAAATTGTATAGATTTTTAAATCAATTTATATTTTTGGCTGAAGCGGAAATTTCTGATCTGCTTTTTTATGAGAACAGGACAAACTTTTCCAAGATGAAAATCCCAATCCAAAGTTTGAAATCTGTTATTTAATTCAAAAGAGCACAGAGCTACTGGGTTTTCAAAATTAAAATTCATGAAATAAAACAAACAATGTATTCAAAAGTACAAGACCCAAGCCTTTTCATGACTGTTATATTATATTAGCAGTCAGGTGATTAGACAGGTTGGAAACAAAGCTTCAGGTCAGACAAACATAAAGGAGAGAATGAAGATGAACAAATTATGATCACAGCTGTCTACTGTAATTATAATCCATTGCATTTTACTAACCAACTTCCTGCTTCAGCTTCGACCTAGCTGTACAGTGTATGAGTTTTTCTTGGTAAAATTTCACTGCTCTCTTTCAGTGTGACCTTGTAAATTAAGTTGTTAAAATGATGATAATAAACTGTTGGTTTGTTCCCAACCTTTTTCATTGTCTGTGTTTATTTCTGACCACTCTGGATTTTTAGTGTTCCTACATCTCAGCTATTAACTTGTGTTACAGCTGTTTCAGGCTCTATGCAAACTATGTAAATACAAGGGTCATGCAAATATTTATGTACATAAGTAATGGCTGCCCTACATCTTAGCAAATGCAATACACATTCATCCATCAGGGAGCAACAGTAGAGTTGGGTATAGTTTGGGTTTTTTCTCATACTGGTGCTAAAACAAAAATTAAAATGTCACTACCAGAACCAATGCTTTTTTTTAAAAAAAGGAAGCATAAAACCAGGCCATAAAATTAATAATTTTATGAATTGTGGGGGTGGCTGTAGAGTAGGTCATCTCCTAACCAGAGGATTAGTGGTTTGATTCCCGGCTTGCCCGGTCAGCCTGTCGAAGTGTCCTTGAGCAAGACACTGAATCCCCAGTTGCTCCTGATGATGACACCGGTGTGTGAATGTATGAGTGTTTGGGATTGTGAATGGCCAAGTAGTGTGAAAGCGCTTTGAGTGTGCTGTGAAGCATAGAAAAGCGCTATACAAGTATAAGACCATTTACCATAATTTGAAAGGCAAGGCCATTTGCCCTTCAAAGAGTGAATAACCTCAAATTCTACAGCATATTATGCCAACTTAAATGAACCACAGAGGTTTTATGAGTGTGAACAGCTTTATTAAGCATCATTCTCCTTAATACACCCATTAATACACACCTACGTGAGTGACTGAATGTGAATTATTGAAAACAGCGGTCTACTATAATATGAGTGGGTTGGGTCCAGTGTTTTCAAATGCTATACCTCTTTATTATAATGTCCAAATGCAACCAAAATTAGATCCTATGTGCAGGAGCTCACTGTGAGTGGTCCTGTAAAACTTTGTTTACTTTTTCCACTTCTGGTGTTTATGTTTGTAACATTATAACACACTCTCTACCTTTATGATCTGGAATTTTTTTGGCTTTTCTTTATAATACTGTACTTTCCTATGTGAAGTGCCTTGAGATGATTTTTTGTTATGATTTGGAACAAAATTATTCAAATTCTGTTGAATTGAATTGAACTGACGCCAGCAACCTGGGCAAGAGAAGTCTGACCTACTGACTATAAGGAATAGGTAACATCAGAGTGAACACAGAACAGTTACCAATAGCTTAATTTATTTTACAGTACTTCTTTTGAAATTCAAAATGAGGGAATACAAAAATGGCTTCCAGGTATGCATACAAAGTATCTTTATTAAACAAATGATACAGCAATGTTTAAAAAGCCATTTGAAAATAAAAGACATTTCAACAGATTTCTTCAGTTCTTCATGCAGTTCTATATACCACTACAAGTATATAGGACTCTAGCAGCTCAGTGCTGCCATCTGCTGGTGCTTAGGTGCCCTCTGAATAGTAATGCGAATAGGATGTGAGCCACTTTACAGGACAGTCCCTAAAAATGCAGTGTGACATACACAAATGTTACTGTCAGTACAGCCACTCATCTATCATCAAATATCTGTCGATATTTGATAGTTAATCTGCTTGATCTGAAATGGAATTGAATTCCAAATTCCTTCTTTACCTCCTCCACATCTTCCCTAACCCCTCATTTCCACCATTTGTGGCTGTGTTGCGTTTCGTTTGTGATATAGTCTCCAAAGCTGATCACTGCTAGTCTAGTCAATACTTGTAATTCCAGCAGGTGTGTCTGTGACACATTTCGAAAATGTCCCAGATGCAGCTCTCTAGTCAGGTGGGCTAGTACGTTGATTGGGGTGCCACAACCTGACCTAATAACCCTGTATACCAGATAGGTACATTATTTTTCTGGCTCAATTTTGAGTGATGACATACACCCCTTGTACAACGAATTTCAGCTTCTCTCCTCTGGATGATGTTTTGAAGTCCCAATGTGTATACCACACTGGTATAGAAATAGTTTTTTCTTAACAGCTATCATTGATATAACAGCCTTAAGAGTGTGCATATCATGAATGCTGGATCTTGTTTGCTTTCTGAGAATCTACTGCACCTACTGGTAACTTGTTTGCCATATAGCAATAAAAAATATACTAAAAACCTGGATTATTCTGGTTAGTCACATTGTACTGCTATTATTTTGAACAATACTGTAAGTTATAGGGATAGTGTACAAATAACATAGATTCCTATGTCTCATTATTTTCATTTGTTGTATGATGATTAGACACCCATCCCTCCATCTTCGTCCGCTTTATCTGAGACCGGGTCACGGGGGCAGTAGTCCAAGCAGAGCCTCCCAGACTTCCCTCTCCCCACACACCTCCTCTAGCTCCTCAGGAGGAACCCAGAGGTTTTCCCAGGCCAGCCGAGAGACAGTCTGTTCAACGTGTCCTGGGTCTGCCCCAAGGCCTTCTCCCAGAGGGACATGCCCAGAATACTTCCCCAGGGAAGCATCCAGGGGGCATCCTAAACAGGTGCCCGAGCCACCTCAATTGGTTCTGCTGAATGTGGAGGAGCAGCAGCTCTACTCCAAGCTCCTCATGGATGACTGAGGCCCACACCACATCCCTAAGGAGGGTGCGCCCAGCCACTCTCCAGAGGAAACTCATTTCTGCCACTTGTATCCGTGATCTCAGCCTTTCGGTCATGATCCAAAGTTCATGCCCATAGGTGAGTGTAGGAAAGTAGATCGACCAGTAAATTGAGAACTTCGCCTTATGACTCAGCTTCTTTAATTCCATCTCGGCCCCCTCTCTGGAACCGACAACTTAACGTGGTGGAGGGGTTTGAGTGCCTGAATGATCCCAGGAGCTATGTTGTCGGGGGCTATATGTCCCTTGTAGGGTCTCTCATGGCAAACAGGTCCTGGGTGACAGACCAGACACTCGCGTGTGAGCACTGGGTGCCCAGGCCAATACCCACAGGGTCTGGTGGGGCTCAGCCCAAAACCATAACGTGGAGCCACTCTTCAGTGGGCCCACCACCTCCTGGAGAGGCCGTAGGGGGCCGGTGCATTTTGTTTTGGGCAGTGGCCGGGGCCAAGTGCCCGACCGACCCAAACCTCGGACGCCAACTCTGGTTTTTGGGACTTGGAATGTCACCTCACTGGTGGGGAAGGAGGCTGAGCTGGTGCAGGAGGTTGAGAGATACCGTCTAGATATAGTCGGGCTCACTTCCACTCACAGCTTGGGTTCTGGAACCATTTTTCTCGATGATTATACAGTATTGTTGTATTGCCTGTCTGTGCAGTGTTTCCCACAGAATGTGATTCTACTTGTGGTGGTAGGGGTGGGTGTGGGGGTTTTATAATTTTTTAAAGTGAAATATAGTAATACTATAGTACCCCTGTGCTGTTGTGCTGTTCATCTGACCTGTCCCTTCTGCACTAGCTGGCTCTCCTACAGCCCTCCTCCTGTCCTACATCTCTCTCTTCAGCTATTTCTTCCTGACCCTCTCTTGCTGCTGGATCATTAATCACAGTGATCAGACTGATCAGCTTTCCCATGTGTGTCTGAGGGGGCAAACATTCAGCATTTGAGTTTATGAAATAGCATTAACTTTATCTACCTGTAGCACAATCCATATACATCCATGCTATAAACAGCATGCCTCGGCAATAGCTGTATTCTAACGTTGGCTTAGCTAGTCTTACTAGCTTGCTAAGAGATGGATCTCCACGAATGAGAGCATTCATTGTGTTACACACAGGGCGGAGGAACTGTTCACAGACGGTCCGTTGTCTGGTAGTCGTGTTTATGTGTGTGAGAAAGAGGGACAGATTGAATACATGCGCTATGCACAGCACTACACTGAAATAAGAGTTAACCTATTTTAAATCAATATGTGGTGTTCAATGTTCATATTGTGGTGGCCCGCCACATACAATATAAGTTACTGTATGGGAAACACTGATATGTGTTACCATGTGTACTACAAGCCAGAATAAAGTAACTTGACTTGACTTTACCACTTTGCTTTGCTAAATATAGTCTATTTTTGACAGATGTCACTTCTGGGATGCTTCTGACAAAGGCTTGACCCACCAATCACATAGCACTTTCCCAGAAACACAAGGCAAAATTTTATGTGAAACATAGATACAAAATAATGAGCCTATAAGGATGAATGTATTTTTAACAACCTAAAAAATGGCCACAAATCTTTCATCCTTGTTTCATAATAATTTAATGGTAACCATTAAATTACAGTGCCTATAAAGATATTCATCCCCTTGGATGTTTTACCCTTTTGAGTTTATAAATAAATCATGGTCAATATAATTTGGCCTTTTTTACAAAAGAAATTACCAAAAACCTCTAATGTCAAAGTGAAAACAGGTTTCTATAAAGTAATGTCAGTTAAATAAAAATATATAATAGGAAATAAGTGACTGCATAAGTATTAACCCCCTTTAAGATGATGGACCTAATTCAACAGAGGTCCAGCCAATTGGTGCTAGTAGTCTCACCAGAGTGTAGTGAATGTGTCAAGTGACTGTAGTATAAAGACACCTGTTTCTGGAAGGTCCAGTCACTGGTTAATCAGTATTCCTGACTACCATTACACCATGAAGACAAAAGAACACTCCAAGCAACTCAGAGAAAAGGTTATTGAAAAGTATATGTCAGGGGATTGGATACAAAAAAATTTCCACAGCACTGAACATCCTCAGGAGTTCGGTTAAATCCATCATCAAGAAATGGAAGGAATATGGCACATGTCTGAATCTGCCTAGATCAAGTCCTCCTCACAAACTGAGTGACTGTTCAAGAAGGAGACTAGTGAGCGAGGCCACAGAGACATCTATGAAGGAGTTACAAGCTACAGCAGCTAAGATGGGAGAGACTCTGCATACAACAACTGTTACCTGGGTTCTTCACCAGTCAAAGCTTCATGGGAGAGTGGGAAAGAGAAAGCCACTACTGAAGACAACTCATATTAAATCTTGACTAGAGTTTGTAAACAGGCATGTGGGTGACTCCATGGTCAAGTGGAAGAAAGTTCTTTGGTCTGATGAGACTAAAATGGTGCTTTTTGGCCATCAGACAAGACGCTATGTTTGGTAGACACCAAACACTGCACATCACCACAAACACACCATCCCCACTGAGAAGCACAGTAGTGGCAGCATCATGCTGTGGGGATGCTTCTCGATAGCCAACCCTGGAAGGCTTGTAAAGGTAGAAGATAAAATGAATGCGGCAAAATATAGGAAAATCCTGGAGGACGATCTTATTCAGTCTGCAAGAGAACTACAGCTTGGGAGAAGATTTATCTTCCAGCTTGACAATGACCTGAAGCATACAGCGAAAGCTACACAGAAATGGTTTAAAGACAACAAGGTGAGTGTTCTGGAGCCCAGACCTCAATCCATTAGAGAATTTGTGGCTGGACTTGAAAAGGGCTGTTCACGCCCAATCCCCATGCAACCTGGCAGAGCTTAGGGGCCACCTGAGCTGTCCCTCTGATGTGCTCATTCCTAATCCTGTCCATCCTGGTCACTCCTAAAGAGAACCTCAACATCCTCATCTCTGCCTCTTGTCTTTTCCTCACTGCTACAGTCTCTAACCCATACAGCATAGCTGGTCTCACTACTGTCTTGTACACCTTTCCTTTGATTCTTGCTGACACTCTTCTGTCACACAACAGTCCTGACACCTTTCTCCACCCACTCCAACCTGCCTGCACTCACCTCTTCACCTCTTTCCTACACTCTCCAAACATCCTTCTACCAATATAACCTGCACCTTCTTGACCTCAGCTCCCTGTAACCTCACTGTTCCACTTCCCTCCCTCTTGTTCATACACATGTATTCTGTCTTACCATGACTGACTTTCATTCCTCTTCTTTCCAGAGCAGACCTCCGACTGTTCTCTGTTCTCATTACAGATCACAATGTCATCTGCAAACATCATTGTCCACAGAGATTCCTGTCTGACCTCATCTGTCAACCTGTCCATCACCATAGCAAATAAGAAGGGACTCAAAGCCGATCAACTCCTCTGTCTGACCTACAGCACATCTCACTACTGTCGTACTCCTCTCATACATGTCCTGAACTACTCTGACGTACTTCACCATCCGATGCTGCCGTAATCACCACTCTCTCACCTCTGGGAATACTCTCCATCACCTCATCTAACTCACTCCAGAATCTCTCCTCTTCTAACTCACACCCAACTTGTGGAGTATAACCACCGATTACATTCAACATTACCCCTTCAATTTCCAACTTCAAACTGATCACCCTATCTGACACTCTTTTTGCAGAGAAGAATAGACTAAAATTGCACTGTCCAGATGTGCAAGCCTGATTGAGACCTATCCACATAGACTCAGTGCTGTGATAGCAACCAAAGGTGCAAAACTTTTGCATAAGACTGTATATACTGGCTTGAAGGGAGTGAATATTTATCCAGTCACTTGTTTCCCATTACAGTGGAACCTTGGTTTTCGTGATTAATCTGTTTGAAAAAGTCTGACTAAAACCGAATGTACGAAAACTGAAGCAATATTTCCCATAAGAAATAATGTAAATCCAATTAATCCGTTCCAGACACCCAAAAATATTAACACAAGATACATTTTATAGACAATAATTATATTTTTACATACAGAAAACAATGATAAATAAATGTAAATGACTAATGAAATGAATAAATGAACATTTAACATCACTTTCACCTTTATTGAAGACTCTTGTTGGCGTATGGAAGACAGCAAGGAGGGGAGAGGGAGGAGGAAAGGTTATTGTTTGGAAGGGGAATCCCCCTCCATAATCACTTCATGTATCAAGGCACTATCCGGAGTTACTTTGGGGTTTATTTAGTAGTCACAACAAGCACAAAAAACAATGGCAGACTGAGTCTCGAACATATGGGATGCTTTGTGTGGGCGCTCGATTCCGGGAAATGAGTGGCGGAGTCACGTGGGCAGACGGACAAGTTTGGTACGGACTAGTGACCGACCAATCAACTGTACGATAACCAAGTGGATGTACAAAAACTGGGACAAAATTTTGACGAAAAAAAGTCATTGAAAATCAAATCGTACAAAAAGTAGGGCATACGAAAACCGAGGTTCCACTGTACATATTTTTATTTAATTGACATTACTTTGTAGAAACCTGTTTTCACTTTGACTAAGAGTTTTTTTTTTTGGTAATTTGTTTTGTCCAAAAAGCCAAATTATATATAGACCACGATTGATTTATAAAATCAATAAAAAGGTAAAACATCCAAGGGGGTGAATACTTTTTATAGGCACTGTAAATGTAGACTAACCATTAACTCAACTGTAGGCTACAGCACAACAACAAACAAAATTAAAACTGACAAAAAAGAAACCATTTAAATATGAAGCCTTCCCATTGCAGAAGCTCAAAAACAAGGAAAAATTAGCCTACACAAAAAATAAGCACCATAATGAGCTGCTTTGCATCTGCATTCAGTAGGGGATAAAGCCCAGCAGAGGACTGATCAAACTGTGTCCCAGATGGAACACAATTCAGCCACACCCAGTAGAAATAAGGGGTAAGTTTTTCTTTCCTTCTCTACCACTCCTTTTCTCTTCATTTTCTTACTAACTTGGAAATATATTTTAATGCTTTCCTCTTGCTTGCACGCTCTGACTGGTATGGGGGGGTCACTTTGACTGAAGAAACAGGCACTTCAAGGCACAAATATCTACACTTGTCTCCATACTGAATTCTGAAAAAAAGCAAAGAACAGGTTCCATGTGTGTATTTTGTAAGAATACCTTTGATACTTCTGCCCCTTTCTCCTCTGGTACTCTTTTTCATCCACTGTCCACACAGCTCCCTTTCCTCCCTCAACTCGCACAAAACACTTGTGTAGGCTGAGGTTGTGACGCACCGCATTCTGAATAGAAAGGGAAAAATCACTTGTCATAGGAACAAGGTGTTTTGTTCTAATAGAAAGTACATACAATCTTTTTAATTGACATTCTGTCTGTATACTGTATTATATTGCTTATAATATTAATACTACTTAAACACATTACTAAACCACAAAGACTGTGGTTTTTCTATGTGAAGTGAAATTTAACCACATTTATCATAAATGTTTACTTAAAGTAGTTCATACCTTCCATGTAGCAGTGTTGTTTCTGAAGTAGAAAAACATGGTAGTGAACCAGTTGTAAATCTCATTCAGAGTGCGCTGTTTTTCAGGGGACTCAAGGATAGACTGCAAAAGTCAGATAATGAGAACCACACAGGGACATGTTACATCTAAAATTGCCATCTGATGAACTGACAAATGAGCCACTGTTGTAACAATTGGACTACAGTAAATTCAGTTAAGCATCATTTGTGCCATTTGCTCCATAATGACTCTGACTATGTTGAATTGTCATAATTTGAGGGTTGAAGAAGGTTGAAGGTTCGAATCTCGGTGCCTGCAGTCCACGTGTCGAAGTGTCCTTGGGCAAGACACTGAACCCCCCCGATGGTTAGAGGCACCGGTTGAGTTGGCGCCGCAGATGGCTGCCATCGGTTCTGTACCGGAAACAAATTCCTTGTGTGTAACATACTTGGCCAATATAGGTGATTATCCTTATCCTATTTCCCTCACTGCAAGACATTAATCACCAGTATGCTGATGTCTGAAACACGCCTGTGCGCGCACGCACACACACACACACACACACACACACACACAGGGTCTACTTTTAATTACTGTTTATTAAGGATGTCCCGATCCAGTTTATATTAAGAAAAGGCGGGGGGCTGCTGTAGCACTACTATACAAAAGCATAAAACTTATTGTGTCTACACTGAAAGCTAGCATGTGCAGCCTGTTACATCTTGCATACATATTGCAGAAGGCTTGTGCTTGTGTCTAAACTGGGCGCATGTTTACTCGCACATTGGAAGCACTTGGTGTACAAAAATGCACAAAGAAGCCTACAGAAACACTTTGGAAAAGAGAAAACTATGGTCCAAAACTCCAACAAATAATAAACAATGAGGGAATTACTGGCTGCACTTTCATGTATATGTATAATGTATCCAATCCATGGTAAAGCACAGCAAATAAAAAATACACACACTTTAAAATAACCGCCATGTTCAGTAGGATTTAAGTAACAAATGATATGGCTATTTTTGCTTGATGTATTTCTCTATTTAGGTAGAGTTATGGTTGAAACTACTGAGCTTTCATTGTTTTGGTGGAATCTGTTTATGCACATAGGTCCAAACAAATAACACTTGAAGCTAAAAATAGGCTTCAGGTCAAGGCTGAGTGGTATGGCAACCTATACACTGGCAATGTAGTAGGGCTGTGCAATTAATCGAATTTTCGAATTTGATTTCGGGGCTCAACGATCACAAAAATGGTGTAATCGAGAAAAAACAATTATTCCGTTTTTTAAAGTTATTTTGGCCTGCGTCCGCGCATCCGCACTTTCACTTTCACCCTTCCCCTTACGTATGTCGTATCTGATCACATTTAAAAATCAGCACGAGGGAAGATGGCAGAAAAAGAGCAGCCACAGAAGTGTTTGGTCAACAAAAAAGGTAGAAGAAATTCTGTTGTCTGGGAACATTTTGCATTCGAAGAAGCGCACATGGATCAAAAACATAGTACATAGATTGGCTACACGGTTGTGTCGGCACCGGCTGGTAACACCACAAATCTTTTCAACCATTTAAAATTCAAACAGAGACCGACATATGACCAACTAATAAACACACAGAAAGAAGGACAAACATCCTCCGCAACACAGTCATCAATTAAAAACACGCTCTTCAGTGCAACTTTGTATCCATCCAGCTCAGAAAGGCCCAAAAAAATAACAGATGCCGTTGCATACTTTTTAGCCAAAGACATGCGCCCTATTAGCACGGTCGAGAACGAAGGATTCAGAAAAATGATAAATACTCTGGACAAGCGTTGCCATCTCGACACCATTTCACGAGAGTTGCTCTGCCTGCTTTATTTGAAAAATGCTGTGCAGAAGTGGCTAATGAAGTATCAAAAGCAGAGTACTTCTACTACTGTTAATTATGTTTAAAATGTAGAATGTTGTAAAATGTTTAGAATTTTTCAGTTTGTTAATGCACATACGTGAGCAAACTTATTTTGGACCAATTTATTTATTATTTTATTTATAATTTATATTTTATTTATTACTTGTTTTTAAAAAAAGTTGTGGAAGTGCACTACATTGTTGGTCTTGTTTGCCTTTATCTGTTTTATCTGTCTTAATCTGTTTTTCACTGTTCTGCTCAATAAATGCAACATATTTCCAAGGTCAATGAGTAATCGTGTAAAATAATCATGATTTCAATCATGACCAAAATAATCGTGATTATGATTTTTTCCATAATCGAGCAGCCCTACAATGTAGACAGCTGGACTGATTAATATAGCAGTGTGTTAAAGCGCAACTGAGTCTGCTCAAATACAGGACTATAGTTGTAAATAAGGATCAGAATTGTATTGGCTTTATTCTGCCCAATACTGATCCTCTGAAATCTGTCAGAACAGCACAGATACTAATACTTAGTATCAGATCAGGACATCTCTAATGTTTATAATTTTTTGTTAACAACAATCAGAAATTTTATTTTAAAATTGAGGTTTGACCTTTAATTCAAAAGGACTTCTTTGGTCATGGATTAACATAATCTAAGTTTTTGTCAAGTTATTCCAGCCATGTAAATTCTTTAAAGATTTGCCATGAAAAGTTCTAAAAACACAGTTCAAAAAAATGTGAAGTGAAATCAGTGAAAGCACAACAACCATAAAAAGATCACATTCACAAATAATCAAATACCTAATCATTTAACTCACCCATCTTATCAAGTAGGCGTAGGTGTATGGAGGCCTGATGTTGTTGTATTTGTAACATTCAATACTGGGGACCAAATCTGTACAACAACAACAATGTGACATCAATTCATGTCATCAAACACATATGATCTGGATTATATAGGCCTAGTACTTCAACTAATCTTCTGCTCTACCTAAATAGCACAGTGTGCAGGTGGGAAAATTTAACAACAAATTCTGAAACACAGAACATGTTTTTATATCATGTAAAGACAGAATGGCCAGTGTCATAAAATTTAAATGAAAAGCAACATATATAACTGAACAATGTTCAAGCGCAGACTGGATCTTTAAGTCTGGATAAAATTATAACTAGTGCTGGGCAACGACTAAAATCCTTAATCGCGTTAACTGCATGATTTTTCTGAGATTAACTGCATTGATATGAGCAGCATTCAATAATGAATTCAAAAGTTGTGTATTGTGCACTTGTATTTTTAAAGTACTACTATATGAACAAAAGTGCAATAACATTTGGTTTGCAAACACTTTAAACAAATAAGGTGCTTTTTACACGGTAGCAGCACAATGTAATCAAGCTCATATCAAGGCATATCAAACAAGGCTCATACATGCTATGGCATTTGTTAGCTTGTCTTGCTTTTGTTTATCTATACTTCTCCCACACGCTACATCCAACATAGTCTGCCGAAGCCTCCCTCCGCTGTTTGTTTCGGTGGGTGATTTGCTGGCACCAACGGTGTGTATTGCATTTAAGTGATACTTCAGACTCGAAGTACTCCTGTGATAAGAAAATTCAGCTTTGCATTAGCTACAAATGACTTTGGTTCTATTAACTCCGCAGTGCGGAAGAGATTTAAATTGAAAATGTCCATGTAAAACTCCTTTACCTTTCACCATTTTTCTGTCTGAGCCAGTTCTATTCAGTTCAAGGTCACGTGAGCGCTGCAGCGGTCTTACACCCACCCCAAATGCTCTTATTGGTTAAGACGCGTGATGACGCCCATCTCAAGCCAGCACTGATCAACATCCCACCCCTCCTGTTACCCATGGTTTGTCTGTATGTGTATTCAAAGCCAGTAAGCAACGGACTTTCAAAATAATAATAAAAATATACTGTGTTAATGCGCGATAAAATAATTGCCGGCGTTAATGAAGTATTGCGTTAACGCGAAAATAACACGTTAACTTGCCCAGCCCTAATTATAACCAATCTTGTCATGATCCATCTCAAACTTCCTGGCTCTTATTTTGTAGGAAAAATGACTGCACAGCTCACAATCATTATCACCATACAGTTTATCGAGTCGCATCGTGACTGTTTTCTTGATAGCTGTAGTCTCTGCATGTTGTTTGTATTTGTATCTGAAGTAATATGATATACTGATCTTGTTATCGTGTTGTTTCAAAGTGCCAGTAAAAGCAAGGGAAAACAGTGGCTCTCTGTTGTTGAAAAACTTAGAAGAACTGCATCTGGACATAGTTTTAGGTAGAAGACATTTCACCTCTCATCCAAGAGGCTTCATCAGTTCTGCCTGACTGGTGGTGAGCAGGAGGTATTTATCCCACTGGGTGGTGTTTCAGTCCTTCGATGGCCAACAGTGTCTAACGACTGAGTTGTTAGGGCCTGGTATCGGTGAGAGTTGTTACCTGTCTTTGAACCCTCACATGTGGATCAACGCCTATTGTCCTGGTGTGAATTGGGGTAGAACTGTTTGGGTAGAGATTTCAAAACAGGGTTATAGATGGATGACAAGTTGTGTCTGAGTCCACCAACCCTATTCAGATAGGGGTGTTCTATTTGGACAAAAGTTGCTTCTTGGATTCCTCTCTCAAACCAGCGGTGTTCTCTAGTGAACATCCAGACTTCACTGTCCTCAAAAGAATGCCCTTTGTCCTTCAGGTGGAGGTGGACTGCTGACTCTGGTCCACTTGCGTTGGCCCTCCTGTGTTGGGCCATGCACTTTGTTTCCCCAATGTACAGGTCATTACACTCCTGACTACATTTAATTGCATACACCACATCATTCTGTTTGTGCCTGGGTGTCTTGTTCTTCGGCTGGACCAGTCTCTGCTGAAGGGTGTTCTCTAGCTTAAAGTTGACTGGGATATTCTGATTGTGGAGAAACCTTTCCAGTTTTTCTGATAAACCAGCCACATAAGGGATGACAGTGTTATCCCCTCTTGTTTCGGGTTTCTCCCTGTTGGTGTTGGGCCTCTTCACTGCTTTGGTGAAGGCCCACTTGGGCTATCCACAAATCTTAAGGGAATTCTGGATGTGTAGTTCCTCCTTCTTGATCCCTTCTGCAGTTGTGGGCACTTCCTGGGCCCTGTGATTTAGGGTTCTGATAACTCCCAGTTTGTGTTGTAGTTGATTGGTTCGTGTGTGTAGGTTTCCAGTATACTTCTACCTTAAGGCTTCGGTCTCCTCCTATGTGGACCACACAGTCCAAAAAGGCCAGACAGTCATCTTTGGCATCCTCACGAGTGAACTTGATGTTGATATCCAGAGTTGATATGCTTGAAGAAAGCCTCCACCTCCTGGGTCTTGTCCACATAGCGGAACCAGTGGCTGGGAGCTGTACCATCAAAGGAAGACAGGGCTTTGTCCTCAAATTCTTCCATGTAAAGGTTGGCAACTATTGGAGACACAGGGGAGCCCATAGCACAAACGTGTTTCTGCCTATAAATGTAACCCTTAAACTGGAAGTAGGTAGTGTTTAAACAGAGTCCCAGAAGGGTGCATACTTGGTCTGGGGTGAGGTTAGTCCTGTTGATTAGTGTGTCATCCCTCAGCAGTCTTGTCTTCATCACCTTGACTGCTTTTGTGGTGGGAATGCATGTGAAAAAGGATAGTGACATCAGAATCAGAATCAGCTTTATTGGCCAGATGTGTCAGACACACAAGGAATTTGACTCTGGTACGGGGGCTCTCAATGGGTACATACATGTCAACAAGCAAGGGAATGTGCATTAAGAAAAGAGATAAAAACAATAAGAGTAAAGTACTTATAAATAGAGACCTGTACATACTGTATTTATATAGTCTGGATTCAGTGCATGGATATGTACAAGGTATATGCTTACAGGTATTGCACTGAGGATTATTGTCCAGTCATACTGTTGTAGGTCAAGTGTTCATCATAGTGATGGCCCGGGGGAAGAAACTGTCTTTGTGCCTGGTTGTCTTGGCTGGACAGTCAGAACTGACTGTTCGCTGGAGTCTGTTCTTGTCCCTGTTTGATTGCTGAGTCAAACCAGACAGTCCAGACAGACATCATATGAGACCATGGTCCAGCTACAGTTGTCTGACTTTCTTAATGAAATCCTGAGAGTTTATTATGTAGTGTTGTATGTTTCCCACCAAAGGAGCCCAAATGGTGGCCACGTGTTTGGCTATGTTGTATGTCACAGAGTTTATGCTGCTGACAATGGGTGTGAGTGGGGCTCCTTCCTTGTGTATTTTGGGTAGGCCATAAGTGTAAGGGATGGCTTCCCTGGGGTATAGTCTCTAATATAGTCACCGGTCAATAACTCCCTCCTTTTCCAGCTTCTGTAAACAGTCTATAACCTTCTTCTTGTAGCCACTGGTGGGGTCCCTCTTCAGTGCTTCATAGGTGGTGGTGTCACTGAGGAGGTTAGAAACTCTGGTCTGACAGTCAGCTGGGTTTAGGACTACTGTACATCTGCCTTTGTCTGCCGGAAGGATTGTGGTGATTTCCCACCATGTGGGATAAATACCACCAGTCAGGCAGAACTGATGAATCCTCTTGGATGAGAGATGAAACATCTTCTACCTAAAACTACGTCCAGATGCCTTCTTCTAAGTTTTTTCAGCATACTATGACCTGGATGACTGAGAATTTGCACAGACATGTGGCTCTCTGTTTTTAAAGAGCAGTTTTTTAAAATCGACTAATCATATATTTGAAAAGCATTGCCTATCCCTGCTACCTTTATTTCTAAGAAAGAGAATATAAAATGCAGCATCTGCCAAACTAGATGTGACATGATTTATGACTCCTAAAGCCCCCCCCCTTCCGCTTCAGAACCCCCACACCACATCCTCTTTCCTGTACTTTTACACCTTTAGTTGTTCATATGACATTAATTACAGGGGCACATCAAACTGACTGGAACACTTACTATTTCATGTTATTGCTTTCATTCAAGCATCAAAAGCTGTTTTTTCCC
>NW_018127978.1:2050426-2051226 GCF_001952655.1 Monopterus albus | reverse complement strand
CTGGACTGACACCTGCCACATTCTGGCACTAGAAACTTAACCAAATATTTTGACTTTTTACACCCTTTTTACTGGTGTTTGTAGAGAAAACGTCCTTTCTCCCCCTACTCTGCATTAGTGTAGAGTTGAATAAACAAAATTAAATAATTATCTTTTCAAAATTTCTATAAATTATTTTAAAAGCCCATTTTGACAAAAAAAAAAACACATGCAACATACATAGTTTAAAAACAAAATTTACCAGTTCCTAAAACAAATAAAAAAAAATTCAGAAATCACTTTAACTAAAAACAGAGGGGCAACAGTATCAAGTGTTGTATAAAGGGAGGCTGCAGCAATATTAACAAGATTATCGACTTGTGTGGAAGTAAAGTTTAGGTGGCCCTCCACTGTGTTGGCACTTGGCACTGATGTAAATAGTGACAGAATTATTTCCATACATTTGGTAACAGCATTGTCAGATAGACATCTAGTGTAGTGGAATGTTTTCCCACACACTAGATCATCCATTAATGTAAATTCAAAAGTTATTAGAAAATGGCCAGACAGATGGATTAAGAATTGGTCGTTACTCAAGTTGATTTGCATGTGAAGGTAGACGAACTAATATTTTTTGGCAATATAGTGTATATATGTATAAAATTCCCCACTCGCCCCCCACTTTGGGACGGTCTTTTATTCTTTCCTTCAAGCTTGGGTCCTCTACCAGAGGCCTGGGAGCTTGAGGGTGCAGCGCAGTATCTTAGCTGTTCCTAGCACTGCATTCTTCTGGACAGAGATCTCACATGTTGTTCCTGGGA
>NW_018127978.1:2042195-2048883 GCF_001952655.1 Monopterus albus | reverse complement strand
ACCTGAAGGGAACAAGCCACCCTTTTACGACTGAGAACCATGGCTTCGGACTTGGAGGTGCTGATTCTCATCCCATCCGCTTCACACTTGGCTGCAAATCGTCCCAGTGCACGCTGAAGGTCCTGGCCTGATGGAGCCAACAGGACAACGTCATCCACAAAAAGCAGAGATGAGATCCTGTGGTCCCCAAACTGGACTCCCTCCGGCCCCTGGCTGAACCTAGAAATTCTGTCCATAAAAATGATGAACAGAACCGGCCCCATGACCTTTTCTGCAGTCCCTAATTTAGGTGATATTGCACAATGTGAAAGAAGACAGTTCTAGAGTGTGTTTCTTTTTTTATGCAGAGATGGAAATTATGTTCCCTATCTTTCAGATTGTTGAAATGCCTTTCAATTTAATGAACTGCTTAGAATTATTGTACTAATAAATAATCATTGGGATGGTTTGCCTGAATTAATTTAGTTCACATCAGACCCTAACAACCACACTGTCCAAAAGATGCTCTGGTTTTATCATTCTGAAATAATTTCAGACTATTTGGAGCTATGATGGGTGCAAAGCTAATCTAGAGGTAACCAAGATTAAACATAAAATGGGTGCAAACGAGCATGCCATGGTCACTTTAACTGAAGTCCTTTTTGATTGATCAGTAGTAGGCTATTTCCTTTCCACACTCTCTACAAAGCTGCTCACTCTGTTCCTTTACATGCAAACTCTAACTAGCCAACGTAATCAAATATGCTCTTACAAGCTTTTTTTTGCTTATTTGTTGAAAAATTAATAAAAATGAAACTGTATAATTTGACCAGCCTTATGCGCCTGTGTTTGTTAAAATATTAGTGAACTCTTGTTATGTGGTGGCCTCAAATATTGCAGAGCTCAGAATGTAACAAATACAAATCTGTTGTCCTCAAATTTCATTGGAAACTGTGCTACCTGGCAGATGGTGGGCAGAACCAGTAGCTCTGTATCCATGCAGGGCCAACTCCTCCAGATGTTTACTGTCCCACTGTTGCACTCTGTCTCCCTCTGTTACTTGAGGCTGGGACAGGAACAGAGGAAGGCTGTATGGCCACTCAGAAGCTGCCTTCTGCATGCAATGATGGAGGTTGACATGAACAGACAATTTCTATACAAAGAAATTTTTTACAAGTTCAAATATTTTGGTTAAAAAAAATCCAATTATTTTTTTCAAATTACACATGCACTAAACATACACATACATTATTCATACACTATACAAATTGCTCCATCAAGCAAATCAAACTGAAAGAAACAGTGAAAGCTAACAGCATTTAGAACCAACTTACCAAATCATTGAATTTGTGCTTGGAGAGGTGCAGATGATGTTGCATTGCAATGAGTTTTTGTTTTTCCAGGATGAGCTGAAAAAAAAAGTGTTGAGCTAACCTCAAATAGGGTTCATAAATCAAAACCCACAGACAGCTGGTTAGTCATTAGTTACTGTATAAATATTTTCTGTTTTACTAGCCTCACATCAATAATGCATTATTGTGGTTAGGTTATGAATCTTTGACAGCTGTATGACCAGTGCATCATGGGAGATGAACCTGTTGAATACTAACAAAACAATCTAATGTTCCATTTTTGTTAAACTAATGAGGACACAGTGAACAGATATCTATTCTGCAATCTAAAATTTGTATAATTGTCAGTATATAGTGTAATTATCAGTATAAATATCAGCTAAGTGATATGCAAATATTTAGCATTAGTGAATAAAAATCATTTTAAGATAATACTGACCAGATTATTTTTAACAATTTCAGACTTAACATTATAGCTTTTGAGACAGGGCTGTAATTCTGTTACTAAAGTATCATTCAATTATGAAACTCAGTATTTTCAGAGTCACTGTTTTTACTGTAGTATATCTTGGGGGCTGTCCCCCCCCCATCCATCCCTATGTTCTTATATATATCTGTCTGTCTGGCCCATTCTTGTGAATGTGATATCTCAGGAACGCCTTGAGAGAATTTCTTCAAATTTGACACAAACATCTACTTGAGGATGAACTGATTAGATTTTGGTGGTCAAAACATAAGGTCAGTGTAGTAGTTAAAACAAACAGTATATGGTTAGCAGTTAATTCTTTGTTAACATGTGCTATGGGATATATATGTTAGAATAGACTTCTAGTGTTAGTAGAGGAAAATGCTTGCGTAACAAGAAAAGGTCAGTGACCTTTTGTTTTCTCTGTGCTGCTTGAAGGGAAAGTCTGAAGGTCAGGACTTTCCCAAAAAAGGAGAAGACACTTAAGAGCTGAGGTAATGAGGGAAGAATGCCAGGAAGAGAGAGATGGGAATAAAAAAGTAGCAGCGAGATTGATCGCTTTTTGCGTGGAGACCCCAGGGAGAAGACATGTTCCAGACTACCTGACTTCCTCTGCAGAGTGACAAAGACTAAAAACTAACACAATATCCACACTCATATTTCAATAAGATTGTTCAATAAATGATTCTTGGCACTGCAGTAATTTTCTCTGTGCATTGATTCTACCCACGACATCAGCAACCTCCCATTCCTGTGAATTTGACTTGTTGGCAAGGGCATACACTCAGGAAGCAGTAATCCTAGTTAGCATTAAAGCCATGAGTTGACAAGTTATCATATGCCAAAACACTGCACAGAGCAGCATTCAAATTACAAGGGGTGTGCCAAATAACCAATAAACATCATCAACCATAACAATTTCTCTTCACTGGCTTCCTGTAAAATCCAGAATAGATTTTAAAATGCTTCTCTTTACATACAGAGCCCTTAATGATCAAGCTCCTTTGTATCTTAAAGACCTCTGACCTCTGAAAGGACTGACTCAAAAGATCCTGAACCATCCAATAGTTATGCTGTTATAGGCCCAGGCTGCTGATAGACTTCCCATGATGCACTGAGCACCTCTCTTCTCTTCTCTTCTCTTCTCTCCTCCACTCCCCTCTCTTCTCCTCACTCTCCATGCATTTATTTGCCATCATTGCATGTCATTAATTTTGTCTTCTCTCTTTCTTATAATTTGTTTTTTCTCCTCCTTTCTTTCCCTGTACCTCTCTGCAGGTATCCCTGGCTCCAGAGCTTTATGTTTCTGATGAGCAGTAACTGGTCCCACTAACAAACACTGCCAAGTGTTTGTTTGCTGTTTCTTGGTGCTCTTATTTTCTCTCTCTGCTCTCCACTCGCCCCAGCTGGTCTAGGCAGATTTCATTTTCTTCTGTTAAAGGGAGCTGTTCCTTTCCAATGTCACTAAGTGCTTGCTGATGTCACGATCCTGCCCCGTCAGCTTCCTGCCATGCGCTTTTATTTTGTATCCACTTCCTTTTCAGTCGCATCTCAGTTACAGACTCTTTAGTCTAATCTGTGTTCATAGGTTTCACCTGCTTCTGATTACTCACACCTGTGTCCCACAGCATAAAGGCAGTGTTTCCTCACTAGAACACTGCCAGATTGTTCTAGACTCCAGCTCTGGCTCTCCAGCATTACTGTAATTCTTGCCTGACTCTCTAGTTTCTGACCCTGGATTGCTGTTTTTTGACCACTGTGTTTTGCCTATTCCCTCCCAGATTCTGATTGCCTGCAAGTGTACTGACCTTCTGCTATCTCCTACCTGACTTCTCGAGTTTGGATCTCCTGGCTATACTTGGTTACTGGCGCTGACCTTGGACTGTCTTACGACCTGATTATTATCCTGGACTTTGTATGTTTGTTTGCAACAAGTAAAGGAATCTTCCTCTACCACAGTTCATCTGGTCATATAATTGAGTTCACCACAAGCACTATTTGGCAGCATCACACGCCAAATCTGACAGCTGAAGGGGGAAGGATAGATGTTTGACTAGAAATGTGAAACCAGTGCAACAGGTAATTATTTGTCTGGTGCAGTACTTGTATGATAAGGATTATGGTCAGACAATTCTATTGTATAAACCGTGGCCTAAACAAAAACATGACTCACTGCAGTGTGAATACAGTACTTCAGGTACTCATGCTCTGGTTTGTGTGTTTTTGAGAACAAAAACACAGTGGTGGCACAAGGCACATCAAGAAATGACTCTTAATGGGCATGTACTGTGGAATCTAGACACAGGTGTCTTATCAGGCAACAGGAGAATGGGGTACTCTTGGAACACTCGTGGGAACTGCACACCAGCTGGGACGAGCAAGTCTGAGCGGCTGCATCTGTCAAAGTTATGCAGCTACAGTGGCTGGTTTGGCTCCATCAGATGTGATGATGTCTTTAACTCTGTCAGATCTTCTTAAGTCCAGATTTGAGGACCGATCTCTGTAAATGATTGTTCATGTTCAGTCACATCTGTGTGCTATTTTTAGCTCAGAGTGTGCATCAAGCTAGTGGTGCAACAATAAGGTTTCCTTTAGTTTTACTAGATATGCAGATCGAAGGATTTAATATTTGGCTCTGTCTAGAAGCTGTATGAAAATTCAGAGGCTGGAAAACATGTGTAGTGTTAAAATCTACTGAGTTTTCTCTGCTAGTTGAAATATTGCATTAGCTAAATAAGCACTAATATTGACAACCAAGTGAAAATAGGTAGTCATTATGCATTTATTTATAGTTTTAACAGTACTAGAATTGATGCTGGTCATTCTGTCTTCATGATGCCCGAAGAATACAATTATTACACCAATTAGTGTCATGTCTATAGCTGGCACCTCCGCCTCCTCACATGCCAGCAGCCGGTCCAGGCAACGAGACATGCCCAACATGACTGACTGCAATCTACCCAGCCCCACTTAAGCTGCATGCTGGTGTGTTCTCATCACCAGATTGTTGCATGTTCTCTAGAGAATGGACCTCTGACTGCCTTTTCTCTGATCATCTTGTGACAAATTTTCACCCCTTCAGTTTCCTGGTTAACGTCCCAGCTACCTGAGTGAACTTACCTCTTCATTTCTCGGTCAGTGTCGGCGTTTCTGCTACCTGACTGACTCTCCTCTTTGCCCTGTTGAGTGCCAGTGTTTCTCTCCTCCTGATCTGTCTGCATCTCACCAACCCCACCTCCAGATCTGCCATCTCCTCACCTACCTCTACCACCTGTCCTGCCACCCCACCTCTTTGCCACCTGACCATCCTTCTTCTACCTCATCCCCACGACCAGGACCTGCTATCATGTGTTCCACCTCACTGTCCCTCCTGCCATCCACTCCAATCTGCTCTGCTCCCTCAACCCAATCAGCTCCCAGACTCTATGTCCACCAGTCTCCACTCCTCCATCTGATCATCACACCACCACCATTAGCTACATTGTTCCTCTTGGATACCAGCTCTTCAGATACTCTACTCTCCAGCCTCACTCCTCCTCACTTTATTCAGAATCCACTCCTCCCAACACATACACACACACAACGAACACTCCTCTCCCTGCTGCCTTGATTCTTCCCCACGTGGCCCTGTAGCCCTTTAATCTCTGGTGCCACATCCTTAGTTGCAGCCAGTTATCCTTCCAACCACTCAGTCAACACTCTCTCCCCCACCGGTGAGATCTGCTGCGTCTGTCTATTGTTCCAATCTCCCCAGTGCTTAGAATCCAAGTATTGCTATTTGGGTCCACCTGCCAACGGCCTCTGGGCACAACAATTAGAGTAATTAAAGGAAATCTGACATCCTTTCCTCTGTTTTCTCCTTAATACATCCCATGATCTTAGGAAACATCAGCAGAGAGCAACAAGAGATTAGTTTGCCTTTGAGTCTAAATGTGCACAGATAACACAATTTACTATCCAAATTATAATGGAGCATAGTTGCTATGCTATACTATGCAATGCTATGCTATGCTATGCTATACTGTCTCTGCATATTTGTCTTTAACAGTTCTACAAGCATCTGCACTTTAATTTAAGCATAGCAAGTATGTGGTGAACACCAAACCCTACTTTGTAACTTTACTACTCAGGCTGTATATACATAAGCTACATACACATATATATCATGTCAGCAATAGTGCTCAGTCAAGTGGCCTTTGTGCTCGCTGAAAAAGGATGAAATTGAAGGCCAAATGGCCTTCCCCTTCAAATTATGAAGTTTACGGCCTGTTGTACACCTTCTAGATTTCTAAAGTTCCCACCTGATTTTCCAAGCACTGAACAATATCCAGTTGGACCTTCCACTGAGCAAAACTTCTGTCACCGTGGCTGTGATCAGACTGGAGATGCCTAGAAGAAAAAATAGGACATGATTAACAGGCCAAAATTTTTTATGGGAAAAAAATGTTGCAAGGAAGAGCATAATCAAATGAGAAGCACTGTTCTCTAAATAGATCAGACCGGTCTGGTGCTGTGTTCAAGTCTTTTCACCCACTAATTTGTGTATCTCCTTACCTTAACCAAAACCCAACCTTGGCCCTAATCTTAACTAGTCATCACTATGACCTCTAACCATAACCTGATATTAAATCACATTAAGCCAACACTTTTCACTCTAGTCTCATCTGGTTGCAGATACAGTAGAATTTTTGTCCTTTCTGGGCTAGTGTTTCTTGGTCTGTATTTGTCAAAATGATAAAAGTAGAATTTTGGTTTTATGTGGAAGATAGACGTAAACGTCCTTCACTTTTACTCAAAGTTTGGGACAAATAAATTCAACTGTTTTAATTGATAAATAACATAAATATCAACTGTACAAATGTTCATGCAAAATAACATACTGAATAAACTG
>NW_018127978.1:2038344-2042133 GCF_001952655.1 Monopterus albus | reverse complement strand
TCATGTGAACTTTTGCTCTTACTTTTTACACTGGACTCTAAGCAGCACTAAGTCACTTTACAATTGTCTCTTATTGACACTCAAGAACTTTTTACTCTAAAGTTGGTACTTAAGAGACATCTATATTGTCATTCTTAGAGGTTTGAGCAATTCAGGCCCTCAAGTCCGTTTATGTAAACATAGTCAGAATCACAACTTTCATTCACCATGATCTGACACACAAGGAATGTAACTTACACTACAGTGCTCTCGGCATGCTACTCAAGACATCAAGAAAAGTAAAAGAATATACAGAGTATAAACAACTTTAAATATGAACAATACCACATTATGAATAAATAAAACAGAAAAAGCCCACAGTCCACTCAATCAGCATGCCCAAGATGTATTAAAAACTCAGTGTATCTAATCAAGCACTCACTGTATCTCGTTAAACACTCAAGTGCTAACAAAAACACTATCTGAAGATAGAAGACTGAAGCATGTCAAAACTGAAAACTCTACCTCAAATCAACTACCTGTTTACAATGCTTCCCACAACACACACAGATAAATGGTTTAAATCACTTGATTTTATAACTTCACAATTTTATTGTAAAAAGAAGAAACCCAAAATTTCCCTATCTACACTTCAAAAGAAGAAATCACTAGGTGGCCTAGAAGCGCCAAATCTCCAATATTACTACTTGGCAAATCAGCTACAATATTTAGTCAAATGGATTCAGAAGGATAGTTACAACAGTGCATGGATAGAATTAGAGCAGTTGCAGACCTTCCCTTCCTACCAAACTCTATTAAGAAAATTAATTACTGTAAGGATATCACAACCTTATCAACTCTGGTGAAATGTAAACAAAATCACTAAATCATCTTGCACCATGTAGATACACTCCAATTTGGCACAACCCTGATTTCCAACTGCATAATAACCGTTTCTATTTCCCAGCATGACAACACAAAGGAATCACTCACTTACATCACCTATTTGAAAATAACCAGTTCATATCATTTAATACACTGGTCCAGAAGTACGAAGTTCAGAGAACAGTTGCTCCAGTACAATCAACTAAAATCCATAATTAAATCAAAGATTAGTGTAACCAATAACCCACTACAGCCTTCCCAATTAATTGAAGAGATTATGACAATTACATACTCCAAGAAAATAATATCCAAGCTATATAAACTCATATCAAATACAGATTCAACAATAACAATACCAAAACTCAAATGGTGGACATGAAGAACAGTACTAGAATTGAGGAGTTTAAATATAAATATAAATGTATGTGTCATACAAGATATATGCAAGAATAAGATTTATTCGAGAAGGCATTATGGAAACACTCTGTTTTAATTTTCTGTGTATTACTTGTTGGTGAAGAAGACAATTACCTATGTAGAGATACTGCTTGCAGCCAATGATGCATGAAATTTTTTGTATAATATGATGTTATGGGGTAGGACTGGATAAGTCTGACTTCTTCCTACTCCATTCAAACATGTACTAGGTGTAAGCAAACTGATTTTGGATTAGCATTGGTTAGATATGGGTAATTATGTGTGTGTGTGTTGCTGTCATTTGTTCTGTTCTGCATGTTTGAAAGAATAAATCAAATCAAATCAAATCAAAATCAAATCAAAATGATTTAACTCTCTCCCTCAACTCCGACAGAAATTTGTAATAACACATTTTCCATGACCAGCAATGTAAACTTACAACTTATACAATACAAGATCATTTATAGGACACATATTACACAAATTAAAATATTTTAAATGGGTTTCACTGACAGGCATCTGTTAACAATGCAAAAAAATTGCACTGACAATTATTTTCATGCTACTTGGACCTGCCAACCAATTCATTCCCTCTGGATAGCAGTGACAGAGAAACTCTCCACCATCTTGGGTTGTAGAATCCCTCCTTCTCCAATACTTTGCTTACTCGGTAATATCATAGAAGTCAACCACCTACCCATTAAATACAAAAACCCACTCTTCATTTCTTTAGCTATTGCCAAGAAGACAATCTTTCAAAACTGGAAATAAAAAAAAAATCACTACACATAAACCACTGGACCAACCTTCTGACTGAATACATCACACTAAAGAAAATGGCATCTACTCACAAGAATAGTTTATCAGCTTTTAATGACAGATGGAACCATTTTAACACATTTCAACTTGAACCAAGCACCTGGGGCTGAGGCCACGCACATTCCCACCAACCTCTAAAAATGTAACAAGTTGATTTTATTAGTAGTACTGTTATTATCATTATTATTGGTAATTTTGTATTTATTTATTTAATTCCCCTCCTTCTCCCTTTCTTGCGTTTCATAGACTGCATAAGTTGGAAATACCCACACTTCACACCCTCACACACCACTATCTTGTAAAACACTACATCTTTTTGTAATGTCATGTATCTGTTGTCTTGTTTCCCATGTCCAGACCTGTTTTGTTAATGTGTTACTTTGTTTAAACAAAAATAGTATATTCAGTACATCAAAAAAACAACATTTCAAAACTGCTAACTTAGTGAAAAAACTAAACTAACTAGTCATCATTATTACATATTCCACAATCATTTTGGTTTTATTAATGGCAGAAAAATAACGGAAGTCAACCCTTGAAATCCCACTGTGTTGATAGGACCCTAGAGATACTTTGTGCAGTCACTGGGTCACATTGATTAATTTAATTAATTTGCTGGATTTTAACAAAGCCAGGCTTCTCACACAAACTGGGAACAGGGGAAAGTGGTAACCTAGCTCCTTTAAAAATTATATGACTTTTGACATCATGGCATCTAAAATGTTTTGTTTTCATAGTGTCCTCAGTGCATGGTGCTGCAGGGATTGAGCACTGCTGTCAGTACTGTCAGTCTTTCCATATGACTGGGTAAGATGCAAAATTGTTCACTTTAAGAGGTAAATAATACTTGTTAGGTTATTACAATTCCCAATTATGCACGATACTTCAATTAAGAGTGAGTCAATGAATGTAACATTGAGCAGTTTACTTACTTTAAGAAACTAGGAAAATCTTGAGATATCACATCACAGCCAGGCCAGCGGCAAAGGCCACTGACAAACAGAGCACTGATTCCCTCAAGGATGCTGGAAAGAACAAAAATGTCTCAGTAATATCATGTATCAGTGATGAAATTGAAAATACAATCAAAGCAAAGGAAAAACTTGAAAGATATTTGTATAAAGAAAAAGCTTTCAGCCGCTGCAGTAGTGGCAGAAGTTTGCTGTTGAGAATTAACTATTGTAATTTTGAAAAGCAACAGATACAACATTTGTATTGTCTTTTTTGTTGATAGCTTTTTCAGCCAGGCCCCTTTAGGGCCTTAAAGGCAAGGTCACAAACTAAACCTTATTTTTGACAGCAGGTGAAGCTGTGGAAAACCACATTCAGTACCTGGTCAGTCAGCACCAACATTTGATTTGATTTTGATTTGATTTGATTTGATTTATTCTTTCAAGCATATAAAACAGTTGATATAACAACACACATTTTTACACACAATCCAATATCAATTTGCTTATACCTAGTACATGCTTGAATGGAGTAGGAAGAAGTCAGACTTATCCAGTCCTACCCCATGACATCATCTTACCATCATTGGTTTGCAAGCAGTATCTCTACATAAATAATTCTCTTCTACACCACACAAGTAATATACTAAAAAAATTATAACAGAGTGTTAACATTCTTACATAATTACATTCTTAAATAATTATCTTCTACACCACACAAGTAATATACTAAAGAATT
>NW_018127978.1:2036658-2038134 GCF_001952655.1 Monopterus albus | reverse complement strand
TGTATGAAAGCTCCATTGGTGTGATCCCTGTACCCCATCTTATGCACAATTCTTATCGCTCTTTTTTGTAATATATATAATGGTTGAAGTGAGCTTTTGTATGTATTTCCCCAGTTTTCAACGTCATACTCTAAGTATGGTAAAATCAATGAAGAATACAAAATGCGTAGTGCTTTCCCATCCAAAATATATCTAACCCTTGCCAATATCGATATATTTTTTGCTATTTTGTTCTGAACATATCTGATATGCGATTTCCAGGAGAATTTGTCATCAACTATGACACCTAGAAATTTAATTTCATATACTCGTTCTATATTAGCTCCCCCAATTTTCAATTGAAGTTCATTATCTAGTCTACGATTCCCAAATACCATAAATTTAGTTTTATCCAAATTCAGAGATAGTATATTACTATCACACCATTTCTTTATCTTCTCAAGTTCCTGTGTAACCCGTCCAGAGAGTTGCTGTAGGTTTTCACCCGATGCCCATATGGTAGTGTCATCAGCAAACAAAACCACTTTCACTAAATCAGAAACCTTGCTTTTATCATTAATGTATAGTATAAATAATTTAGGTCCCAAAACAGAACCCTGAGGCACTCCACATACAATGTCCAGCTCACTCGATTGGTATTCACCCAACTTCACAAATTGACGCCTCTGTGTCAAGTAACTTCTAATCCAGTTCAAAACCAATCCCCTGATCCCATATTTTTCTAACTTATCCATTAATAACTCATGATTGATTGTGTCAAATGCTTCTTTTAGGTCAATAAATATTCCCATCGTGTATTTCCTCTCATCCATAGCATTTCTGCCGTAACATCAATTCTATTCTTTGCTCATCCATCACTGTCTGTATTGGACAGCAACCAAACAGGATAGAAATGCCAATGCAGTTGCTTTCTTTACATTAATGTTACGAAGGGCTCGCTACACATCATGTGTTTGTAAGATGAGAGGCTGAGAGTTGTCCAGCACCTCCAGACCAGGCAATGTTTCATTATTTTCCTTGTTGAACCGCTACAAAGATGGCTTTTGCATTAAATGTAGTTCTGTGACTCTTGCAACCTGATGGCTGTTTTGACAGATAGTAAGTGATAATTAAAGGTAACTTTAATATATATAGCCTAGATACATATTGCTCTTGTCTGGTCAATGATCAGGACCTTGTTTCAAAGGTCACTGTCGGTAGAACACTATGCCGTCATGGTTTCAAATCATGCATTGCACGGAAGGTTCCCCTGCTCAAGTCATCACATGTCCAGGCCCGTCTGAAGTTTGCCAAAGACCATCTGGATGATCCAGAGGAGGCATGGGAGAAAGTCATGTGGTCAGATGAGACCAAAGTAGAACCTTTTGGTCTAAACTTCACTCGTCGTGTTTGGAGGAAAAAGAAGGATGAGTTGCATCCCAAGAACACCATCCCTACTGTGAAGCATGGGGGTGGTAACATCATGCTTTGGGGGTG
>NW_018127978.1:2007502-2033510 GCF_001952655.1 Monopterus albus | reverse complement strand
ATTCCTCACGAGCTCCTCCTTCAGAATCACTCCTACCCCATTTCTCTTCCTGTCCACACCATAATAAAACAGTTTGTATCCCCCTCCAATGCTATGCGCTTTACTACCCTTCCACCTGGTCTCCTGCACACACAGTATATCTACCTTCCTTCTCTCCATCATGTCCACCAGCTCTCTACCTTTCCCTGTCATTGTGCCAACGTTAAGGGTCCCTATTCTCAGACCTATACTCCTGCCTTTCCTCTTCTCTCTCTGTCTACAAATCCTTCTGCCTCCTTTTCTTCATTGACCAACACCAATTTCCGCCAGCACCCTGTAGGTTAACAGCACTGGTGGCGGTCGCTGTTAACCCAGACCTCGACCGATCCGGTATGGAATTCACACTGATGATTCACATATGTTAATTACTGAGGTAATAGTTAAAGGTGGTGTTGTACTGGACTACATTATATTCAGAGGTGTTCCTAATATTCTGACCCTCTCATGTATGTCAGTGGGCAGGACAAAAATATACAGACACCTCTTTTGCTGTGGTCAGCTACTGTGCTGTGATAAATAGCAAACCATTCCTTTTACATGAAAACATGCTGTTTCTATAATGTCTGTGTTTTGCTGGAGTTGCACATTAAAATCAGGCTTCTTTAATTTTGTTTACAGTATCAGCTGATGAATTCACTGCATCTAAATATTCTGATATTGTACAAAGCTTTCCACCTTCAAAATATCTAAAGCAATTTATTTGATCATATAAATGTTGCATAATAATAAAAATATATATATTTTGAGTGACCTTTGACCTTCAAAGTATTGTATCTATGTTGTAGATGGCTGTCACTGCAGGAAAATGCTACACAGAGGATCATTAGCAATAGCCTATCCATTATCAGTGATACAGTATTTACAACAGCAGGTGCAGGAAAAAGCCTCTAATATCACAAGGGACCCATCCTACTAACAGATTGCTTGTAGGTAGAAGGTAACACAGCATCAGAGCCAAAACCACCAGACAGAGGAAGAGCTTCTTCCCTGATGCTTGCCTGACAAGTTCAGCATCCTGATGAAATCCGCTGCAAATTGAGGCTGATAAATTCCACATTTTATTGCAGATGTTACTGCAATCACACTGAACACTGTGCTGCCACTATTACTAGTATTATTTATCCTCACACTTTGTCATTATACTTTTATTTGTACCCTTATTTTTAAATGTGTATTTGTGAGTACACAGTTTTGTTCCTCTTCATGTATAACATGTTCTGAAATGACAATAAAAACATCCTTTTCCTTACCATGCACCCATTCACTAATTCATTTATTTATTAACAATTTTAACCAGGAAATAATTAGCCCTACTGAGACCAAGGGACTCTTTTACAAGGGGGTTTTGGAATGGTGTAGTTCATTGTGTATGATGAACGTTAAAAGAATTTTAAGAATTTACTTTCTCTGAATCAGGTAACATAATATTTTTAATCAATGAGAAGGCAAAACCATAATGAGGTCCAACACCTGAGAAATAGTTTGACTAAGTGATGAAACAGTGGCCCTAGTTCTCACTTGTAGTTGCAGGGCCCTTGCTATACTACTTCACTAACCCTTCCCAAACACCTCAGGGAAGGGTTAGTGGTCATATGCCCCTTTCAAACACACATATAACCCAGATGCAAAAAAACAGCATAAAGAAATGTTGATTCCAGTGTGCAGCCATATTTGAGCTTTTTAGTGCAACATGTTTTTTCTCTCTCTCTTTTTAGCAAACATTAATTTGACAGCAAACAAACTTGCTCTTTTATGATGAACTGATTCATTTAAATGTGAGGCTCTCACCCATCGTGAAGCCTGGCCTCAAAGGAGCTCTGCTTCGGACCATCTCTCCTCAAGGGGGGCGAATGATGGCTTTGCTTTGGATTGGAGCCCATCTGTGGTGAAGAGGCCTGATGAAAACGGCTTGCATCCACCTCTTTCATGCAAATGGAGACAGCTGCAGTAGTTTCTGGAAACATTTGGGCAAGAAAGCATTTCTGTAGGGTTTTGATCTGTATACACTGTTTGTTGCTTGTTAATACTGCTCATTTTGTTATATTATTTACTGTTTACTTGCCTCTTGCCCAGGTCTCTATTTTTAAGTACTCTATTTTTATTCCTTTATTCCTATTATGTCATTTCAATGAGCATTCCTTTGTCTGTCTGCATTGTTTACTGCCTGTTTATACTGGTTATTTTGCATTGTTTGCACTGGTTGTTGCTTGTTAATACTGCTTATTATTTTTTTATATTATACAGCCTTTTGTTGGTTTACTGTTTACTTGCCCCTTGCATGAGGATATGTACATAGAGATTGAGAGCCAATGTACCAGAGTCAAAATCCTCATGTGGCCACACCTGGCCAATAAAGCAGATTCTGATTCTGAAATAAATGCAGCAAAATATGCTGTAGATGCTCTACTGTCTAAGAAAATGAAAATACCATCAAGTGTCAATATGGGAATGATCATCTCCAAAACCCATTTTTTAAATATCAAGGCTAACATTGTTTGTGCATACTGGAAAAAAAATAAATTTAAAAAAGCATGCATAAAAATACACAAATATATAAATAACACAAATACATACATAAAACAGTTGTGAGATAGAATGATAATGCTGGTGATGTAGAGCTGAGGACACCAAAATGTCTGCATACCATGTTGTTGGCTGAAAGTTTGAGAAACTTGACGCAGCACTGATGGTCTCTGCCTTATACCTTCCATACTGCTCCAACACTGAGAAGGAAAAAAACACCAATTTCAAATAAAACATGTACTTGTTTTCTAATAGAATAAAAAACAGAAACATCTCTCTGTATAATTCAGTGTATATTCAGTACAAACTACAGCCTCCTATTGATCATAAAGTTTAATCAACACATATGAAACTAAACAAAAACTTAAAATTATCACCTTCATGAAACATGAATTTATTGTAGGACTTGAATTAGACTGACTCAGTTTTAGTTAATAAACTGTGCATGTCATTACTGAAGCCTGGGATGCTAGAAAAAGAGATACTGAGGAATCAGGTTTGATATGCAATATTCTGCAAATTTTGGGGATATTTGTTTGCTATGAATGAAAAGTATAACTTTTGTTCTTGTTCTTTACAATGATGGCCCCTATTCAGTGCCTTATTCAATGTGCCTGTCTAGTGTGTGTTTCTGCTGTGCTTGTTGGTGTGTATGGGTGTGTCTGCTTCCTTTTTAGGTCTACTAATTGCTGAGGTCTGGGCAGATTGTGAGCACCTAGGTCTTAAGCTTGATTTATGGTTCTGTGTTGAATGTATACCAATCAGACATAGTATTATGACCACTGACAGGTGAAGTGAATAGCACTGACTGTTACAGTGGCACCTGTCAGTGTGTGGGGTACATTAGGCAGCAAGTGAACATTCAGTCCTCAAAGTTGATGTGTTGGAAGCTGGAAAATGGGCACGTGTCAGAATCTGAGTGATTTTGACAAGGGCCAAACTGTGATGGTGAGATGACTGGGTCAGAGCATCTCCCACACTGCAGGTCTTGGTGGGTGTTCTTGATCTGCAGTGGTTAGTACCTACCAAGAGTGTCTTGCCCAAGGACACTTTACATGTGGAATGCAGGCACTGAGATATGAACCTTCAGCCCTCCGGTTGGGAGATGACTGCTCTACCCACCGCACCACTGTCGCCCCCCAGACAAAGTACCCATGACGTAGTGCTTACGTACTGATTAAATAAACAAATTACATGCAGACAATGTATCTTGCACTTTCACTTTTCATGTTGCCACATTAGTGGTGCCATAAATGGGTCAAATATTGTAAATATAAAAAAATTGTCCTCTCTTCATAGGCATCGTTAGACCCCTTTTACTGGGGTCATGTGCCCCAGTATTGATCTGCTCTGTTCCAGTAAAAGGACACATTTGAGTTTTAACAATCTCTTATATTTGGTAGTGGATTAATATAAATTGATAATTTCAGGAAAAGATTTGATTTGTTGTTTTAATCTGGAATATCAAAGCAAATTTCAAATTCAGGTGCAGTGGTCAGTACACCATGGTGTGCACAGATGCACGTCATGTTTGTTATAGCTGGTATGCTACAAGACGCACACAGCAATTCATATATTGTGCAGAAAACAAAAGAAAGGAATGGACTGAGGAATGGGACTAAATTAAGTTCTTGAAGAACACCAATTATCTTATTTTGACTCAAACATTACTGACTCCTGTAAATGGACATGGTGCTTTTTTTCATTCTTCCAAACTTTAGTTTCTAGCAATTTCTCCTGTAAGCTTCTGTGGACCTATTCAATACCTATAGCCCTACAGTAGGCAGCAGGGAGGTAGCAGGGAGGTAGGCCAAAAATCCATGTTAGCTCCACTCTCCAGCAGTCGGAACCCTGGAGAATTGTTGGCAAGCTGCAGTGAAATGTTTTTCCGCTACGGTCATCTTCAGCTCAGGGCAATGAGCTGAGAAATAAGTTTGACATACTGAGAGATGACTTCCCTCCTCCGGCTGCTGTAGTGTCGGAGGACGATTTGATCACCATTGCCCTGGGACTGGTGACAAATGACTGAGTTGAGAAGTACCGATCAGTCACCAACACAAGGGTCACCCATATTTTATTGCCTCGCCTTTTGTTTCTTCGACACCTTTACCTATAAACAACCCTAGCTTGAATCACAGAACACCTTTATTTGTATAGCACTTTACAACTCGGTAGGAGGCCAAAGCGCTTCACAGGACAGCAGATAAAATGCATGACCAACAACATAGAAAATAAGAGCAAAAAAAAAGTAAGAGCAAAACAAGAGAAACTATAAACACAAAAAAGAAAATATAAATCGAAAGGTAATGATTAGGCTTCCATATTGGATATGGAAGCCTAATAATTTTTGTCCAGGCCAGTTTCATTAGTTTCTTTTTTAAAATTCTTCTGTTGAACCACAATTCAAAAGCAAAGACTGATTTTCATTAGTTAATTTTCAGTACATTTTATCCACTTAGTAGGCTAAACTAAGTCAATGACACCTTGACTTTCTTCCAAATAATGCACATTTCATTCATAATATTATAAACACAGACCGATAATTTGCACGTTTTTGTTTTTTCCAAATTGTGTGAAATGGCTAATAAAGATAGGTAATACAAGGTGAATTGGTTTAGTCTTGACTTCTGGTCGTGAGTGACAGTGTTGCGGGATGTGAAATCTGTTGATTGTTGATAGCAAAAAAAAAACAAAACAAAAAAAAAAAAAGCGATGGAGAGAAAAAGGTCAAAACTGTCAGGTGCCCAATTTAGGAAAAAGAGAAAAGAAGAGGAGAAACGAGCAAAGGATAAAGGTATGCAACTATGTTCTGTATGATTATGGTATCCATGTCATCAGTGAAGGGCTAATGTTAATTTACTGGTATAACATTAACTCTTAGTTTGTTAGCCTTCTTGCTATGATGCTTGCTACGCTTATACAACAATAATTCTGTCTTTACTCGACACAATATATAATTTCACCAGAAAATTGTGCTTTGCAACAAAACTGTTACAAGTACAGTTATTATTTGCTTCAATCATTCGGGTTAATGTTGGCCCCTGTAATTAGCCAGTGGAATTTACATATGTGTAGGTAGTTTCAAAGACGAACATTTGCCATTTGCTATAACTCTGTTATGTGACAAAGCATATAATTCGAGGCAGTAGGTTAACCAAAGAGCTAATTGTTCCTCCCTTAGATTAGATTAGATTAATATAACATCTAAAGAGTCATGACAGACATTTAGCATGTAAGGGCATTTTTATTTAAATTTGCAATTTATAAGAGTTATATTGTAACCTACAGTATTTTGATATCAATTTAACTTGCAATTTCAGGGGCATTTCTAAAATATTTTGGAGCATCCTCTGCCACTGGTCAGGATGAGCCACCCACCTCCCCCACTACACAGGACTCTGCTGAAATGGTCTCTACTCTTCAGGATGAACTACCATCTACGTATGTCCTCAGCTACTCATATGTCTCCACAAATATCTGATATTGAGGATGAAGACCTCTTTGCCTCTACTTCTACCCAGCATGAGAGGGAAAGATGGAGAGCAGTGCTGACACGTCTCACTGCTATTGGACAGTCACTGGCAGTTCAAAGTTTGGCTCTAAGGGGACACACAGAAACACTGTTCACACCATCAAATGGGAATTTTCTCAAAGAGGTCGAACTTATGGCCAGGTTTGATCCCATTATGAAAGATCACCTTAACCGTGTTGAAAGAGGAACAGCAAGTCACAACTGAGCGTGTAATGTTAATTTTACCTGTGATCCTTTGAATAAATCAGCACTGTTTTGAAGTTACTTGGACTGTCTCGTCTCTCAGAGTTAGCATGGTAACTAGAACGGGACCCTTCACACCCCAGATATAAGCCACACAGAACAGTTGTCAGTGGTCATTAGAGTGGTGTCACTGATGGAGAAGCCCCATATCAGGGAACATTTTATGGGATTTTTGGAGGCAGAGGAGTCCACAGGCCAGCACTTGGCATCCATGATCCTGACAAGACTTGAGGAGTTGGGAATTCCTTTTGAAGACTGCAGAGGACAATCATACGACAACGGGGCAAACATGAAGGCAAAAATAAGGGAGTTCAAGTAAGGCTCTTAGAAAAGAATCCCCAAGCTCTGTTTGTGCCATGTGGATTGCATACATTTAATTTAGTTGTGTGTGATGCTGCTAAGGGATCTGTTGATGCTATGAGTTACTTTGGTGTCCTGCAAAAGCTTTACATGTTATTTTCAGCCTCCTTCCAAAGATGGGCCATACTGAAAAACCATGTGAGCATCACCTTACAGATGTGGTCAGAAACAAGGTGGGAGGGCAAGGTCAAGAGCGTTGAGCCCATGAGGTACCAGGGAGCCGCTGTGAGAGCGGCTTTAATTGAGGTGAGAGACAATACCAAAGACCATGCTATAAAGGCTGAGGCCCAGTCTTTGTCTGAGGAGGTGGGATCGTATAGCTTCAGCATCTGCATGGTTGTTTGGTATGACATGCTATCTGCAATACAGCATGTCAGCAAACTTATGCAGTCTCCAAATATGCATGTGGACCTAGCTGTGAGTTTTTTGAATAAGACTGAGCGAGGTCTCCAGAGCTGCAGGGCAAGTAGCTTTGTGACTGCACAGATGGCGGCCAAAGACATTTGTGAAGAAATGAATGTGAAGGCTGTTTTGAAACAAAAAAGGCTGAGGTCCAAAATGAATCACATGATGAGCCTTTCAGTGATGCCCTTAGGAAGTTGGAGGTTGGATTCTTCAATGTTGTTGTTGATGCAGCCATGTCAGTCATCAGGGAGAGGTTTACTACATTGGAAAATGTGGAAAACAAATTTGGAGTTTTGACAAATTTCCCAAGTCTTGCAGATGAGGAGCTGGCAGAGCAATGCACTAGGCACAACACTGCACTTTGAAGGGCACTCTGATTTGGACAGTAGAGAGCTTGTGCAGGAAATGAAGAACTTCCCTCACCTGCCATCAAAAACCATGAGCCTCCTTGAGCTCATCACTTTTCTGCAAGATAAGGATCTATCAGAGATCTACCCTAACTTTTGGACTGCTCTCAGGATTGCACTTACTCTGCCAGTCACTGTGGCTCAAGCAGAGAGGAGCTTTTCAAAACTGAAGTTGAAGTCTGCCTCAAGGGCACCATCTTGCTCTAAACACTGCTCTCCGATGGTGGAGTTTATTATCATCAAGTGTCAGTCTTTCTATTTATGTAGGGAGTACTCAATAATTCTGTTGATAGCTGCATACATTCCTCCCACCTCTAACACCAGTGATAGGAGTGAGGCACTAAATGAACTCTACCAGTCCATCAGTAAACAACAGACAGGGCACCCAGACGGATTCCTCATCACAGCTGGGGACTAGAATCACGCAGATTTAAAGATTTTACTGTCCAATATGCACCAACATGTGGACTTTTGGACAAGAGGAGACAACACTGGACCTTATGTACACCGCATGCAAGGGAGCATACATCCCCCGCCCCCACCCGAATCTCTGATCACATCGCCATCATGTTGAGACCTGCATACAGACCCAGAGTCAGCGCCATCAGACCAACACAAAAGGAGGTACGTGTGTGGCCAGAGGGGGCTTCTTATGCTCTGAGGAACTGTTTTGACACTGCAGACTGGGACATTTTCAAACAAGCAGCCACTCATAACAATCACACAGACATAGAGGAAAAAATGTACTTCTGGCGCCAACAGTGATGGCGACCGTGGTCACTCGTGCTCTCTTGTGTTTATTGTTTTTCTTTGTTTTCTTTGTCTTTTGCAACTCATCCCGGATTACTTTTACCAGAGGAGAATTGTTAAATATCAGACAACTCACACCAAACTACCTTCCTCCGATTTTTGTGAATGAAGAATGCTGTATGGACATTCTGATCATAGGCGCAGCAGCAATATACATACGGGACCTGGAAAAAATTCTGCCGGTGTGGAAAATGCTCTGGCGCTTTGGTGCGGTTACGACAGAGGGGAACACGGACCTCACTCCCATCTATTCACCTGGCTAATCTCCGCTCCCTGGTCAACAAAATGGATGAAATTCTTCTCGTAAACAGGACTAACTCTGACTTTGCACGCTCTGCTGCTTTGTGCTTCATGGAGACCTGGCTCAGTGACTCGATCGCGGACAGCGTGATTCGAATACCGGGCTTCGAGGTGTTCAGAGCGGATCATGTGAAGGGGCTGTCCGGGAAAACGAGAGGAGGTGGAATCTGCTTCTATATAAATGAGGGTTGGTGCACAGATGTCACAGTGCTACAGAGGACATGTACCGCAGACCTAGAGTCTCTTGTTATCAACAGCAAACCCTTTCACTCTCCCCGTGAATTCAACAGTTTCATGCTAATGGGAGTGTACATAACACACAACAGACAATCACACATTGATTTTTCTTCATGCTGTTGCAATCGGTTCTTTTTACCATGCTAACTCTGAGAGACGAAGCAGGACCCAAGACCGACACCTGCGGAACTCCACAGAAAAGAGCAGCCACTTCAGACATAACATTATTAATAGCCACATTAAAAGTTTGATCACTAAGATAGGAAGAGAACCACTTAAGGACAGACCCAGAAAACCCCAACTCAGACTGTAGCCGATTTATCAAAATTCCATGATCCACAGTGTCAAAGGCAGATGTTAAATCTAATAAAACCAGAACTGTATATCGACCAGAGTCTGCAGCCATCATTATGTCATTTGAGACTTTAAGTAAAGCAGTCTTAGTAGAATGCATCTTACGAAACCCTGACTGAAATTCGTCAAATAGTTTATTCTGTTCCATAAAAGTGATCAGCTGTCCTGCTACCACTTTTTCCAAGATTTTTGACATAAAAAGAAGCTTTGATATTGGCCTGTAGTTTCTTAGCTCAGGTTTGCCTTCTACACAGGAGACGCCAAACCGTGGCGTCTCCCAGGGACAGCTTTGCAGCTGCCCAGAGCTACTGTATATTGACCAGAGTCTGCAGCCATCATTGTGTCATTTGAAACTTTAAGTAAAGCAGTCTCATCTTACGAAACCCTGACTGAAATTCGTCAAATAGTTTATTCTGTTCCATAAAAGTGATCAGCTGTCCTGCTACCACTTTTTCCAAGATTTTTGACATAAAAAGAAGCTTTGATATTGGCCTGTAGTTTCTTAGCTCAGGTTGAGAGTCGGCTTTTTAAGAATAGGATTAACAAGTGCATGTTTAAAATAACTACGAACAGATCCTGTCTCAAGTGAGAGATTTAACAATTCCACAATCCAAGGACCAATCAAGTCCGACTTACTTAGAAGCAAAGATGTAGGCAAGATGTCAACAGGGCTAGTTGATGGATTAATCCTGGTTATTAGTGTATTCACCGCCTGAAGTGTAACTGGAGTGAAAGATGACCAGATACCTACACATGGTGTTTCAGTATTTAAACTTACCAGGCTAGGATTAATACTGGCCCTAATATCTTGTACTTTATCAATAAAAAAGTTTAAAAACACAATACAATCCTTTACTGTGTGAACAGGGACTTGGGGAACTAGAGGTGAAACAATATTATGAATTGTATCAAACAAGGTTTTCTCTTGTTTAATGAAACCAAATGAGAAAAATATGCTGATCTTGCCTGCTTTATCATTTCATTTAGCTCCATAATCATATTTTTTAAATGCAGTCTGTGAACTTCTAACTTACTGGCTTTCCACCGACGCTCTACTTTACGACAATCTCTTTTATAGCTACAAATAGCTTCACTCATCATGGGCACAGTCTTATATAAGAAACCGGACAATATTTAACTGGTGCCACATAATTTAGGATATCCAAACAATGACCACTGAAGCAGTCCATAAATGTTTCACTGTCCGTACAATTAGAAAAAGAACTAGGGTCAAATAACAAAGAGAACCCATCAAGTGCAGCCTGATTTATAAAGCGTTTTTGGGCCAGGACTTTGCGGACAGAGGACATGATATTACGAAACAAATTGAATCGAACACAATTCATTTGCATATCATCAACACTTAAGTTATCAATATCCAGGCCAACAGAAAAAACAAAATCCAAAGTATGGCCTTTTTTATAGGTAGGACTAAGAACATGCTGATTAAAATTAAATGATTCCATAAGAGCTAAAAAGTCTACTGCCACCCTACAGGAAGGATCATCGACATGAAAATTGAAATCCCCAAGAATTAAAACACTCTCAAATTTAATAATCGATGATAAAAAGTCAGAAAACTCCTTTATAAACAACCGTGTAGAGCCCGGAGGTCGGTAGATCAGGATACAATAAAATGAGTCAGTGTGTCCAACCTTACTCATTTGAAGCTCAAACGAGTTAAAATTATTCGTGTTCATTACCCTACAGTAAAAACGGCTCCGGTAAAGGAGTGCAAGACCGCCTCTTCATCGCGAGACCCGCGGGGTCCCAAATATGGAACAATCCTGAGGACAGTTCTTTTAGGTGGGAGTACTCTTGCTCCCGCTGCCAGGTCTCCGTCAAAAACAAGAAATCCAAATGCTCTCTGATGAAAAAGTCATTAAGGATCAACACCATGTTAGCTATACAGCAGGCTTTAAGTAGAGCAATCCTAACCGACAGAGCAGGCCGGCTAACTAGATCACTCGAGGTCGACAACACGGCGTCTTCTCTATCCATACGACAGGCAATAATGGGATGCAAAACCTGCTCCCGTGTAGCCGGAAAACGGACACCCCGAGTCAAGAAACTCCGGTTTGGCAAAAGTCCTCGAGCTCGTTGCCTTTGCTGTCTAACCTGAACTCCAGCCCTGCAACCCCGCCTTCTTCTTCTACCGCAGGGCTTGGTCAGCAACAAGTACTCCGGTGAAGGTGTGGAGTACTCAAAAGTCAGAGGGAAAAACTCTGGGTGTTTAGCCCTAAGAGTACTCCAGTTCTCCATATGCTCCTTGATACGGAATAACGTATCTCGATCATATGTCAAAACAGCTGAGACTCAAGTACTAAGTGACAGAGCTGATAAAATAAAATAAAACACAAGAAAAACAACAACCAAACGAAAAAGCACAAGAGGAGCAGTGGCACAGCTGGTCACAGGCGCCATCTTGCTTCTCATCTTGTGAGCGTGACAGGTCAGGTTCACAGACTCCTGAGGGTTTGGGATGCAGCCTTTGGGGTCGGCGACATGACAGGTCTAGCAACAGCAAAAGCCGTCCTGTCCCGTGGAACCAGGGAGGCAAAGTGCCAAAACAGCAGGAAAATATCTGGACACTTCAGCAACACTAGAGATGCACAGTCTCTGGTGGGGCATCCAAGCCCTCACAGGCTATAAACCCCCACCTCAGAGCTGTGATAGTGACATCTCTGCTGAACAGCCTCAGTGACTTCTTTGGCTGCTTTGAAACACAGAACAACACACCAGTACAGAAGGCCACCCCTCCCCGGGGGGAGCAGGCTCTGTGTCTGTCCACAGCCAGTGTGAAGAAGACCCTCTCCAGGTCCTGGACCAACAACACCACATCACTGGCAAAGAAAGCTCAAACATGCCTCGACTTCCTCTGCAAACTGAGGAGAGCCAGTGCCCCACCCCCCATCATGTGCTCCTTTTACTGGGGTACCACTGAGAGCGTCATCACTGGCTGCATCACTGTGTGGTACGGACCCTGTACTGCTTCCTGCAGAAGGACCCTGCAATGCATAGTGAAAACAGCCAGCAAGATCATCGGTGCCCCTCTGTCTTCCCTTATGGACATCTTTAACGCCCGCCTCACCCGCGGAGCCATCAGCATTGCTGATGTGGATGCCAGCATAGCAGATGCTGGTATGTCATTATGTTTAAGGTCACTTCACTCTGAATTTAATGTATGTTCAAAGATTTAAAGGATCATTTCACACTAAGATTGATGTTTTGATTTTTTTTAACACCCACAATGTGTAACTCATGAATGTATGGTCTCAGGACCTGTAATTATTTTGTGCACTGCTTATCAGCTAACTTTAGGTCGTGAGCAAGCTTATCAGTTCAGCTTGCATAGTTTGCAGAAGTTACTTCCAGCACTCATAAATGTGTCTTGTGTGAGAAGGAAAAGGGAGTGCGGCACCCAGGCACCTGGCGGCCCCACTCAGTATCAAGGTCTTGCTGTCCTTTTGCTGTAGCAAGGCAGCTGGGGAAGTCGTTATAATGTAAGATAACAGTATGAGTTTCAATGGATGTGTATTGTACTACTTGGGTATAAAGGGACTGCCCCTTTTGCCAGTGACTCAGAGAACTCAGAGAACTCTGTGCATTTCTGCCAAGTTGTGTATGATTTCTCTCCATGCATGAAATAAAGAATCATTTTAAAGCTACTCTTCAGTCTCCAGACATCTTCTTTGGGTCCTGTCTAAGTCCCCTACCACACTGATGACACCTCCTACCCCACAAACTCCCATTTCAGACTCCTGCCTTCAGGAGAAGGTATCAGAGTCTTCAGGCCCACTCCACCAGACTTAGGATGCTGAATGCTGTCCATTCCCTCCACCCACCCCCCGCCCCTGGACCGTAACCCACCACAGAAACAAACAAAAAAAATGATCTCTGCTGTTTTACCGTCTGTTATATTATATGTAAATCTGCTGCTGACTGTTTTTTTTTTGCCAGGATATCTGCTGCTGTTGGTCAATTGCAGTACTGTCCATGTATACCTCATATGCTATTTGCACCTCATCACCAAATGATGCTAAACCATCTGACAATCTCCTATTATTGTTTTGCACTACTGTCACCGACTGTACTTGTTTTTGAGCCACAGCTCATTGGCTGTGCTGTTTAGATTTATGCTAATTACGTCAATCCAGTTCTTATTCTGTTTTATTTTTATTCTACTTTATTCTCTTTTAGTTCCTAAATGTTATGGCACCCAATACTAGGTGAGAGAGAAACGGTATTTTGATTTTCTGTATGTCCTTAAGCAAGGATCTGTCCTGGACCACCAACACCTGCACCCTGGTTAAGAAGGCTCACCAGCGCCTCTTCTTCCTGAGCACACTGAAGAAGAACCACCTGTCTTTAGCAATCCTGGTGAACTTCTACCACTGTGTCATCTAGAACATCCTGACCAGCTGTATCGCCGTTTGGTATGGAAACGGCTCTGCCTCCGACCACAAGGCTCGGCAGCGGATGGTGAAAACCTTCAAAAACTGCCCAAAGCATCACAAGGACTCCACTTCCAGCCATTGAGGGTGTCCACAGGGAACATTGTCTCCAATGTGCTCACAGCGTTCTCAAGGACTCCTCTCACCATGCTCACAAACTGTTTGACCTCCTACCAACTGGGAGGAGAATCCGGACGAAAACCAGTAGACTCAGGAACAGCTTCTTCCCCACATTTGTCTCCTTACTGAACTTGCCGCTGCGCCCCGGGTTTGAATCAAGGTTGCATCAGGAAGGGCATCCGGCGTAAAACACGTGCCAAATGTCAACATGCGAGTTGTCAGTGTGACGATTTGCTGTGGCGACCCGTAAACGGGAAAAGCCAAAAGTGACTTTCTTCTACTTGTCAATAAATTATAACGAAATTGGCCAATTTTAAAATTTCAAATTGATTGAAATATCAAATAACACTAAGTTGAAAATGGATAAAATATAAGTGCAACTGTATCGTTTGACAGGGGATAGTTTTCAATTTTGCAGCACTTGTTTCATCCAGCATAATCGACACCATGTCTACAGTTACAGGGAGAATGATCTGCTCAGCAATTGACTGGGGTGTGTTGTCTCTAAATAACAATGGATAACAAATTTATCCATTTACGTTATTATGCCCACTACGTACACTTTTGGCCCTCTCTGTGAACGTATATTATATTGTTGCGCGGCAGTTAATATGCCAACGTTAAACCGTTATTGTTGCATTATGGTTCCACTTTTTTTCTCCCGGGCCCCGAACTGATGTTATTTTAATTTACTTGTATTAATGACCCATTTCTAATTTTCTCCGTTCATTGCGCCCCACCTGTCATGTCTTTATTCCCCACTAGTGGGGCGTGCCCCACACTTTGAGAACCACAGCACTACACATACATTTGCACATACTCTACTCACAGAATACTGCTCTGTATTCATTTGCACACTGCAGATACTCCATATTTATCTTTATCTTTGCACTATTTACATCCATTGAACTGTTCACTCATGTAACTTATTATCTTCTTATTCTGCACCGTTTCATTCCATCTCATCCCATTGCACTAGTGTTCCATAAGCTCAATGCACCTGTCCATTACTGTAATTTGAATCCATAGTCCATTGTATATCGTATATTACCCAACATATCCTACTGTAAATATCAATTGTACATATCCATCGGTAAATTAGTTCTGACTTTTCATACTGTAGATACTGCACACTTGACTGCTGTACTTTTGGTTAGATGCTAAACTGCATTTCGTTTCCTTGTACTTGTACATGGGTAATGACAATAAAGTTGAATCTAATATAATCTAATCTAAATCTATTCTGAATTAGCCTCGCATGGACATTCTTCGCATGTCAGATTTTCAAAATAAAAGTGCTTATTAGTAGTACAACATTTAATCTAGCCACAAGGTTTGCAAGCCAGTGACTTCTGTGCTGGTCCCAAGCCCGGATAAATAGAGAGGGTTGCGTCAGGAAGGGAAGGAACATAGAAGGTCAGATGGTGGTGGACTTTGCTAAGAGGATGGAAATGGCTGTAGTTAACACCTATTTCCAGAAGGGGGAGGAACATAGAGTTACATATAAGAGTGTAGGTAGGAGTACACAGGTAGACTACATTCTATGTAGACGAGGCAATCTGAAGGAGATTAGTGACTGCAAAGTGGTGGTAGGAGAAAGTGTAGCCAGACAGCATCAGATGGTGGTGTGTAGGATTACTCTGGTGGTCAGGAAGAAGAGGAGAGGAAAGACAGAAAAGAAGACCAAGTGGTGGAGGTTAAAAAAGGAAGAATGTCGTGAGGAATTAAGACAGCAGTAGAGACAGGCTTTGGGTGGTCAAGAAGAACTTCCAGATCACTGGGAAACTACAGCAGAAGTGATCAGGGAGACAGGTAGGAAGGTGCTAGGTGTGTCATCTGGAAGGAGGAAAGAAGATAAGAACACAAATCAGAATTTTTATATGCTAATTATGAAAAAAAAATCGATGTATGTGTTGTCTTCTTAATAAAAAATGTGTATATTTTTTTTCTCTCTTAGTATATAACAAGTATTGTTTATTTGGGACAATGTTTAGGGATTAATATTACTTTACTACACCTGCCTGCAGAAAAGCATTAGCCCCCCAAACATGAAGAATAAAGAAAAATACAATATCTGAGCTTTGTGGTTATCTGAAAAAAATAATGCACATGCTCCAGCCAACCAGTACCCAACATTCACTGCAGTCATGTATGCATTAAAGTATTTGGTATTTCAAAACATTAGATTTGAAAGCGTTATTATAATCATTGGCTTTTAAACCTGGTTAGATACATTGTTTCTTATATTTATTATTATTTGTATGTCTTTTTTTAGATTGTTCTTAGATACTAGGTTCTTATATTTATGATGTTTGTTTTGTATTTGTAATTTTCCTGACCTGCAGCACTTTGGTCAATTCTTGTTGTTATAAATGTGCTTAGAAATAAACTTGACTTGACTTTCCTGTACCAAACCTCCTGACAGTAAGACTGTGGTTGTTCACAGCAGGTGCACTGAGACGTAAACACAACCACACACACATTCTCACGCTATGTTAATGCAGCCCACTGAACTGTCACCTGCAACCATTTGGGTTTCTCAGAGATGCCTGCTTGATATTTCCACATCAGATGCTATCTTTTCTGGAGCAGTACTCCACTTTATCAGTTGCTGCTTACAGTGCCTTGCGAAAGTATTCGGCCCCCTTGAACTTTGCGACCTTTTGCCACATTTCAGGCTTCAAACATAAAGATATAAAACTGTAATTTTTTGTGAAGAATCAACAACAAGTGGGACACAATCATGAAGTGGAACGAAATTTATTGGATATTTCAAACGTTTTTAACAAATAAAAAACTGAAAAACTGGGCGTGCAAAATTATTCAGCCCCCTTAAGTTAATACTTTGTAGCGCCACCTTTTGCTGCGATTACAGCTGTAAGTCGCTTGGGGTATGTCTCTATCAGTTTTGCACATCAAGAGACTGAAATTTTTGCCCATTCCTCCTGCAAAACAGCTCGAGCTCAGTGAGATTGGATGGAGAGCGTTTGTGAACAGCAGTTTTCAGTTCGTTCCACAGATTCTCGATTGGATTCAGGTCTGGACTTTGACTTGGCCATTCTAACACCTGGATATGTTTATTTGTGAACCATTCCATTGTAGATTTTGCTTTATGTTTTGGATCATTGTCTTGTTGGAAGACAAATCTCCGTCCCAGTCTCAGGTCTTTTGCAGACTCCATCAGGTTTCCATCCAGAATGGTCCTGTATTTGGCTCCATCCATCTTCCCATCAATTTTAACCATCTTCCCTGTCCCTGCTGAAGAAAGCAGGCCCAAACCATGATGCTGCCACCACCATGTTTGACAATGGGGATGGTGTGTTCAGGGTGATGAGCTGTGTTGCTTTTACGCCAAACATAACGTTTTGCATTGTTGCCAAAAAGTTCGATTTTGGTTTCATCTGACCAGAGCACCTTCTTCCACATGTTTGGTGCGTCTCCCAGGTGGCTTGTGGCAAACTTTAAACGACACTTTTTATGGATATCTTTAAGAAATGGCTTTCTTCTTGCCACTCTTCCATAAAGGCCAGATTTGTGCAGTATACGACTGATTGTTGTCCTATGGACAGAGTCTCCCACCTCAGCTGTAGAACACACTCTTGTGTGTTACAGCCTGCTCAGTGTTTTATAACTAAGGTGTCACTTTATTTTTAAGCTCATTTAATAAGACAAGTTGAACCAGAACAGACTCATTTGGAGCAGCATAGAAACACATACAGTACACACATGGATCACTGTGTAGAGCTATGGGCAGCTTCTGCACAACTTCTATAATTAATTAAAGTCCCACTCCAGAAACATTTTCATTTTTATATTTGTATATAAAAATACTTTACTATAAACAATATGCAGTCTAACACAGCTTTTCCTCAAAAAAATTTCAGTGGGCCTCTGTAATAGGAATGAACATTGCCCCTCATTGTGCATTCCAGGATCTATGAATGTTGCCGTCATCCCTTATGTGGATTTGAATAATTTTGCACGCCCAATTTTTCAGTTTTTTATTTGTTAAAAAAGTTTGAAATATCCAATAAATTTCGTTCCACTTCATGATTGTGTCCCACTTGTTGTTGATTCTTCACAAAAAATTACAGTTTTATATCTTTATGTTTGAAGCCTGAAATGTGGCAAAAGGTCGCAAAGTTCAAGGGGGCCAAATACTTTCGCAAGGCACTGTATGTCAGTTACACAGAGGTGCATGCATTCCTTACCCAAGTAGAAGTACCGATTCAAACTCTTTACTTGATTACAAGTAAAAAAAAGAAAAGAAAAAAAAGTACAAGTTCTGAAATGTACTCAAAGTAAAACATAAAAAGCCCTTCAAAGGACATTTCTGCAGCTGTTTCTGTGCAAATCTGAGTCTCACATCATATTAATTTACTTCCAAGATTATTAAACCATTTTAAATTCAAATAAAATAAAAAACCCAAACAATTAACATTAACTAACAGGAAAACATTTCAGCTCCAGTTTAAGCCTTAAAGGATATAATCTTTTCAACAATCCCCGTACAGACACGAAAATCAAGAATGAACTGCCTCTACTCACAGTTAATGTCTGTCAGTATCCATACTGACTGAAATTTAATATGATTGAAGAAATCAATAGACATATCTCAGAACTGCAATCGTGTAGTTTTCTGCCAGTCAAATTATCTTTTATTTCTTACAGTAATTGAAGCATAGAATGACCTGAAAGCCTGTAGAGTCCCTCACATTCTCCTCTGGCGAGAGGTGCAATTTCCAAATCCTCTTTCCCACCTCAAACATGTTAACTCCAAAGACATCTCAGATAACTAACAGCTGCCATATACAGTATATAATTTAATATAATAATATTATAATATGTAATTATATAATATATCATTTCTGACACAATTCCCTCTACCGCAGTCATTCCTCCATTATTTTTAAAGTTGATATTGCAGGTGCAAAACACCATTACAACTCCTTAGTAAATATGAACACATGCAACTTCATTGTTTAACACACACACGCACACACACACACACACACACACACACACACACACACACACACACACACACAAAAACAGTCCTGTAAATAAGGAATGACTGGTGAAATGTATAAAAATGACCAAATAAAGAATTGTGCATGAATGTTGGATGGTTTGTGGCCCCTCTGTGTAATATATGGCCTCGTTGTGGCTTCTGATTTTTAAAAATCTTAAATCTACCCCAGATGAGTAGGTTCCCATTTTGATTATATGTAGTGCATGCACGCAGTCACAGATAATGTATGGGGAAAACAACACATATTTATGCTAATAGTTTGTTGCTAATAAACTAATTAAAGTGACAAAAAAGAAAGAAAGAAAAGAAACTTAATTTGCACTGTTTATGGTTTCACTTTATCATGGTTAGTATTTCCTTATGAGCCAGGTGCTTTGATATTTTAGGATGAGGCTGTGCCTGTGCAGAGACCAAAACCAAAACTCAAGCTCACTGATTTTATCTCACAACCCAAATAGTCTTCCAAATTAAACAACAAAATGAATCTTTCATTAGAACAACACATACAAGCATTTTGTGATTTTATGGCCCTATCTGTAGACCTATTACAAATCACTGGTTAAAAAAAAAAAATAAATAAAAAATATTTTAAAAAGGGGGAGGGGTAGAAATGCTATTATTAAGGTTTGGTTAGATTTAGGAAACCATCATGGTTTCTGTTTATTATAACATGTGGTTAAGTTTATAGTTCAATGTGGGTCATGCTGTAAAAAAATGATTTACCTTTGACTGCATATGAGAAACTAACAGCGGTCTACTGTATCAAAGTGTGATGACCTAATCCCTGTGGGGACTCTACCACATAGGGAAGTGACTCTATAGTAACATTGCCTAACTTCCTCCTTTGCACTCATAATAATTACTACAAACATCAGAAGATTCTGTTACTAGAAGACAAACAGATATTTTGGGGCACTCTAGCCATAAGTGGTGCACAGAAATTCTGAGGAGACCAATAAAGTGTTATTCATCAAGGAATATGCTCTGAAGGACTGTTTTGACACTACAGACTGGGACATTTTCAAAAAAGAAGCCACTCATAACAATCACACAGACATAGAGGAATACAATGGGGCCGTCACAGCATACATCACATGTGCATTGATGGTGTCACTTACTGCAAAAATATCAGTGCTTGTGCCAACCAGAAGCCATGGATGACAGGTCAGGTTCACAGACTCCTGAGGGCTCGGGATGCAGCCTTTAGGGCTGGCGACACCGCAGGCCTAGCAGCAGCAAGAGCCAACCTGTCCCGTAGAATCACGGAGGCAAAACGTCAATACCACAGGAAAATATCTGGACACTTCAGCAACACTAGAGATGCACAGAGTCTCTGGTGGGGCTTCCAAACCCCTACCTCGGAACTGGGATAGTGACATCTCTGCTGAACAGCCTCAGTGACTTCTTTGGCTGCTTTGAAACACAGAACAGCACACCAGCACAGAAGATCACCCCTCCCCAGGCTGTGTGTCTGTCCACAGCCAGCGTGAAGAAGACCCTCTCCAGAATTAATTCACACAAGGCAGCTGGACCGGATAACATACCTGGTCATGTTATAAAGGACTGTGCCGAGGAGCTCAAGGATGTCCTCATGGACATCTTTAACATCTCTCTGAGCCAAGCAGTTGTTCCCATGTGGTTCAAGGCCGCCACAATAATTCCAATTCCCAAGAAGCCCCACCCAACCAGTTACAATGACTATCCGCCTGCTTCACTGACTTCAATTATTATGAAGTGCTTGGAGCAGCTGGTCATGCAGAACGTCAAGTCCATTCTTCCTCCCATTTCAGTTTGTATACAGGTCAAACAGGTCCACAGAGGATTACTGCTGTTCTCCATCCAGCCCTCACCCACCTAGATTCAAATAACTCTTACATGTGAATGCTGTTCCTAGACTTCAGTTCAGCATTCAACACAATGATTCCCCAGCAGCTTACACAAAAACGTGGACACCTGGGACTCAAAACCTCTCTCTGCAACTGAGTGCTGGACTTTCTAACAGGGAGGCCACAAAATGTGCGGGTCGGCAGCAACATCTCCAGGACCATCATGCTGAGCACAGGGACACCGCAGGGGTGTGTGCTCAGCCCATTGCTCTTCGCACTGCTCACCCACAACTGTGTGCCAACCTACAGCACCAACCACATTGTCAAGTTTGCAGATTACACAACTGTCGCTGGCCTCATTACCAACAATGATGAGGCCAACTACAGGAGTGAGGTGTGCCAACTGGTTCAGTGTTGTAAGGACAACAACCTCTCCCTCAATGTGGGGAAGACTAAAGAAAGTGTTGTGGACTTCAGGAGAAAACCTCTAAAGCATCCCTCACTGACCATCAACAGTGCTGTAGTGGGGAGAGTCATCAGTACCAAGTTCCTGGGGGTGCACATCTCTGAGGACCACTCCTGGACCAACAACACCACATCACTGGCCAAGAAAGCTCAAACATGCCTCTACTTTCTCCGCAAACTGAGTAGAGCCAGTTCCCTACCCCCCATCATGTGCTCCTTCTACCAGGGCACCATTGAGAGCGTCATCACTGGCTGCATCACTGTGTGGTACAGAGCCTGTATTGCCTCCTGCAGAAGGACCCTGCAACACATAGTGAAAACAGCCAGCAAGATCATTGGTGCCCCTCTGCCTTCCCTCACAGACATCTTCAACACGTGCAGAGCCATCAGCATTGCTGATGACACCTTCCACTTCAAACTCCTGCCTTCAGGGAGAAGGTATCGGAGTCTTCAGGCCCACCCCACCAGACTTACAAAGAGCTTCATCCACCAGGGTGTGAGGATGCTGAACACTATTCACTACCTCCCCCTCTCTGCCCCTGGACCCTAACCCACCACAAAACATAAAAAGATATAAAAAAAACTACCCCTGCTGTTTCACAAACTCAGTACATTCCCCCTTTTGTTATATTACAGGTAAATCTGCTGCTGACTGTTGTAGAAACAAAAATAAAAAACTACATCTGCTGTTTTACCTTCTGTTATATTATATGTAAATCTGCTGCTGTTCGTCATTTGCAATACTGTCCTTGTATACCTCATATGCTATTTGCACCTCATCACCAACACCCTGGTGATGCTGAACTATCTGACAATCTCCTATTATTGTTTTGCACTACTGTCACCGACTGTACTTGTTTTTGAGCCACAGCTCATTGGCTGTACTGTTTAGATTTATGCTAATTACGTCAATCCAGTTCTTATTCTGTTCTATTCTATTTTTATTCTACTTTATTCTCTTTTAGTTCCTAAATGTTATGGCACTCAATACTAGGTGAGAGAGAAACAGTATTTCGTACCAGTGGTACAGCGCCTGCGGCAGAAGGTGTCTGACAAGAGGGCTATTCAAAATATAAATACAGCAACATAAAGTATGCGCAGAGCAGAACACCTGAAGCGGAGATGGCACATGCTCCTTCCGGGGTCTGTTGGCCAGCACTAGACCAAGGCTGCCTCCACACTGTCATCTGTGAGCAAACCTGGCCCAGCAAGAGCAACACAGGTCAGCTGACTCAACACCTGGCCTCTCAGCTCTGACACTGTCAAGAGTGACCTGAACTTCAGCATTCATGATGTGACAGTGAAACAGAGAAGCCACTTTCCATCCAAATAACACATCTAAATCACAGACTAATAAGATCTATAGTATTTAAAGGCTACATATGAGTTGACTTTGTGCATCTAATATTTGGATTTGTTGTTCATCTGGTGAACCATGTGAAATTCAACGTCATTGTCTGTACAGTGATGAAGCAGTGCACTTAACACATTTGGTTCCACGTTGCAGGTCACTATTTGCATCAAGGATGACACATCTTCACCTTTCATACTATTTACAAAATGCAAGATTTAAGTTCAAAGACTTAAGTTTACTCATTTGCAAGTAACATGAATTATGCTGACATGGTCAGCTACTATGCTGTGATAAATTCAGAATATGTAATATCAAAACATTCTGTTTGCATGAAATCAAACTTAACACCTCTGTAGTGTCTGTGATTTGTTTGTGGGAGAATCTACGAAGGTGCACATCAAGTCAGTCCTCTTTCACTACAGCATCAACTTATTTATTTACTGCATCTAAATATTTCTGTGGCTTACAGAGCTTTGAAAAGCTTCAGGCTTTTTGTTGGCTAAGTATAGCTTATATGTACACATAGTGTTTTGGTCAAGACCAATTAAACCAAGGCCAAGGCAAGGCAAGGCTGAGTCAAGACCAAGATCAGAGCAGTGCAGTTAAACTGAATTTGATAGTCTGATAGCGCTGGCTGACCTGTGTTTCAGTGACATTAATGACACTATATAGGAGAGGCTGTTAAATATTTTTCCCTCTAAAAATTCCCCAAAATATGCAAAAGCAGTTTTTTGTGTCATCCTGCCCCCCAGAATTAAGTGTTGTAGTATAACCAGACCCTTGATGTGTGATGTATAGCGACTATGGTGAAACTACACTGTGACTGAAATTAATATTTTCTCTTATATAAATTACACAAAATTATCCAAATACCTTTTTTAGTATAACCAGCCTGCACTAAATTTGATTGCACTACACTATATAAGAGGTTATTTAATTCTTTTGTAATAGGCTCTCTCTTTTTGGTGTTGCACTATGTAGACTATCCCTGCACACTCATCTCCTAGCCGGCTGCAAAGCGACCGCTCGTACTGTGAGTGTGTATATGTGGATAAAGCTTGGAGGATGGCTCATTTTGATGAAAATTGGGTTATAGCTTGTTTTCTACTTCACTGTGATTAGAAAGAGATGTCATTTATGTTTTAATAACATTTCGCTATGTCATTGCAATTTTACTGTAGTCCAGCTTCCCAGGCTAACACTAATTCAGTACATTAGCATCTATGTAAATTAGCTAGGCTAGCAAATTCTTTAGCTGTAACACAGGGAACATTAGTTATCACTTCTTGGTATCTGCTGTCTTTTTAAGATATTAATCCACTCTGGGTGTAACTGCCATCCCGACAATACAAATATCAGTCACACAAACGTTTGTCCAAACACTGATCACTGATTGGCAGCTCAATCCTGTTGCCAACTTGGTGATTACATTTGTTTGAGATCAAGCCATCTCTGTGGGGTTTTGTTGGTTTGTTTTCAGCATAGAACTCCCACTGTTGCTTTTACATTGATTCTGATATATCACCATTTTTACATTCATTTGGCTTAATGTTCTCAGCAAAAACATATAGGTGCTGCATCTAAGTGTTGATATGGTAGGGAAAACCTTGGTAATGATGTTAACAAATAAAACAAACCACACACAAGCACTTTCCCCACAACTCTGGTCTTAACTGGTCTTGAAATAAAATCCTAAATCCTCTTTGTCTGAGAAAGAGACAGGGCTGAATAAAAATATGGTGGATTCCGAGAAGAGACCGAGACATGCAAAAAGTAGTACAACAGCACTATGAATAGGTAATCCTATTTCTCATAAATGAATGAGATAAATATCAAAAACAAACAGTGGAGTGTTTTCATTATATGCTCTCTTTTGTCTTTGTCATAAAAGTGCAAAACTATCAACTTAAGTAGTATTTTTAGTTCTTTCTCAATAAATAAATAAATGTATAAATAAATAAATGCGGAAGTGAATACATGTAGAAATAAATATAGATATAAATAAGTGTAGAAATAAATATGGGAAAATACAGAAATAAATACATGTAGAAATTACTTATTTGTGTTTGTATTTGGTAATTTTTTAAGTCACAGTCATTTATTTATTGCTCTGTGTCCCTTTTGGGCCTCTGTATGCTAACATTGTGATTCCAGTGTTGTACAGTAATTAACATACCAACCCTGTCTGAAATGTAGGCTTATCTCTTATTTAATTGTTTTCCTAATTACCTTGAGGTGACAAATGTAATCTCTGATCACTTGATCACTGTTTTGTGTTCAACTTATTTTTTTATTTTGAATGAATCGATCAATGAAGCACCACATTCATTTTAATTTGTGTGTTTTTGTTTTTATATAGTGCCAAGTCTCTCTCTCTCTCACACACACACACACATACACACAATCATCTTAAGGCACTTTACATAGTAAGGTTTAGGCTTTATAGTGTTATAGAGCTAAACCCAACCAATTCCCCTTGAACACCTGATTAACCGTATAAAAGAAAATACACCTTTATTGGTAGAAAAAATGTGAGACAGAACCTGGCTAATTCATGAACCACACCAGAGTTGCCATGAGGTCTTTGAGGTGGATGGTATACAAAGCACATGACAATAACACCAGAGACCAGGATTTGCATCCCGACTCTGGTCTGTGGTTAGGTTTGGTTAAGGCTAGGCAATTTTTGGTTATTTGTAAATAAACATGTTGCATCTGGGGTTACGGTGAACATTATATGTCATAAAGCAGGCCACTTATTTTCTCTAATTTTAACAAAGTACTGTGAATAAATAATCATAACCATAAAACTGTTTAATAATGCTGTAATGAGTACAAGTGGGTTTTATATTGTAAGATCAGATATACTGTACAAACATTTTACTGATAGTCAATATCAACATTTTTGTGACTTCTCAAATATGTTAACATTTCCTCATTGTTAAATTACTTGTTTATGGATGTAATTTAAAGGAGAAAGGCTTGAACACAGAATAAGAGAGATCCGTCTTCTCACACTCAAGGTGAAAGCAAAAACCATTTTGAAGTAAATAAAAATAAACTAAATGAAGGAACATATACTATGGCCTTTACATTCTGTTCCTGATTCTACATGATTTGTAAACATGGATGTACAGAGAGTCCAATATTTGTATTCATATTTCTTAAGGCAGCAAAATTATTTGTATTTGTATTCAAGTAAAAGTGGAAATAGGTGTAATGATTCAATTTTTTAAGTTACACTCATAGTCTTAGCATATTAAAGTGTAAATATAACTGTCCTCACACATGGATCCTGGAATGCTTGGAACTGTACAACATCGACAGGACTCTAAGAGCCTTCATCAAGAACTCAATGGGAATGTGGAAAACAACCCTAGAGGCCAACTTGTAAGGATCGCTCGACACAATAATGAGCGAGCAGTAAGAACAGACCCAGGCGGCTGGCTTCGGTGCAATAGGTGGATTTATTTACAATGGTGAAACAGGGGTGCAACACAATATACAACAAACAAGAGTGAATGACTGAAATGAATATCACCGGGTG
>NW_018127978.1:2002598-2006326 GCF_001952655.1 Monopterus albus | reverse complement strand
TGAGATCTCTGTCCAGAAGAGTGCAGTGCTAGGAACAGCTAAGATACTGCGCAGCACCCTCAAGCTCCAAGGCCTCTGGTAGAGGACCCGAGCTTGAAGGAAGGAATAAGACCACACCGAAGTGGGGCGAGTGGGGAATACATACTGTGTATGTGTATATATATATATATGTATGTGTGTGTGTGTTTCACAAACCCAGGAATATACATGTGAGGTTTTTTTGGCTGGGGGAGTACTACAAGTAGGCTCAGCATGCACTTTCTCTTGTATTTTGTTTTCCAAAGCTATGTTGAAAAATCGGGTAGGTGTTAGTGTACAGCAAATAAATGGTCAAAAACAGACTACTAACCGAGCTAACGTAGGCAAATCTCCTCCTCCTGGTCAAAACCTGCTTTGTCCATCAGGAAAACAAAAGATAAGTGAATGTCACTTCCGGCTTTTTCCTGTTAGGGGTCACCACAGTGAATCGTCAGTGTGACGATTCACATGTTGACATTTGGCACATTTTACGCCGGATGCCCTTCCTGACCCAACCCTGACTCAAACCCAGGTCGCAGCTGTGGGAGTACTGCACCCTAACCACTAGTCTATCAGGGAACAAAAGATAAGTATTGTTTTCCTGTCACATCAGCCACAAGCAGGCAGAGCACTCGCCACTCTCACAATTATGAGAACACCCACTATTCAACTTGTTTTTTTTCTTACTGAAAACAAATGATTTAAAAATATTTGTATGAAATAAATACGTATGTACTGAAACCCACTGCGTGCTTTGTCAAATACCATATTATAATTCGGCCCCACCCTATTTGTTAGTCGATAAATTGACTAAATTCATTCAGTGATTAGTAGGATTAGATTATTTAGAGTGACAGTCCTAATAGGCAACCACCCCATGGATGCTTTCAAGTTTCTAAGATGGGAAACTGATTTGCACATTTGGCTTCCTCTTCATCGTGCAAGTCAGCTCCTATATAAGCTTGATCTCTCTCTCTCTCTATGAAGAAAGTGATAATTATTTCCATCATGTGCAGGGCCCTTTCTTTCAGCTAGCTCACTCAGATTTCTTAAAAGCTGCAGGGACGCATGCACCTATACAATAAGCCAAACAGCTGACAGCCTATGCGTTATGCAAATTCACACCCACAGAAACAGGAATTCAGAAAGTGAGAGCACCTAACATGTTTGTGGCTTCTCGTCATCTCTCATTCTGGTTTTCTTTCTTAACTTTGTCTCGTCTAGAAGAAGGTCATCAATGTTCTGTGTCTGTTTTGTCCAGCAAGGAGAGCTTTTGTCACAACATTGCACACTAGGGATGATTTGATGTGATGGCTGATATTTGGTTGGTATTTCTGTGAGTCAATATTAGTCAGACACAAATGGGTCTGAATAAGTATTTCCTGTTTGGGTATTGTATGCAGCCACATTACATTTTGGAAAGTTGCAGTTGCCTCATACTGGTACTATTATCAGTTTGTGGGTTAATATACTCCCATATCTCAAATCATACATCCCATTCACTTTGATACTTTGAAATAAATGTGCAGGAGAGTCTTGTTTTCAGATCTTTGATCTAAAATTACCCTACTAAGTGTTCAGGGGTTAATTATTCAAATAGAAATCATATTGCTGCCGCATCACATTTACTTTAATAAACTAGATTTTAAATACTCCAATACTATGATTAGCTAGCAGGATCTGGGTAGGACAGGTGACAAAGCAACACTTGCCCAGCCTTCATTAACATCACTGTGGTGCCCTTGAGCAAGGTCCTCAACTCCATTTGCTCCAATGGAGCTGCTCAGTGGCCACAGGTCAGTCTTTGGCTGTACTGGGCCACTTCCAGGTGTGAATGTGAAAAGAGGGTGTCCCTGAGAAAGAGAGGCTGCCTCTCAGTGAACCTTCCCTGAATAAATAAAGGTTAACAATAAAGTATATATAAATGGCATTTGTTATGTGAGCTCATGAAAGGCGTTTTTAGCAACTACACTGTACAGTTCAGTGTACATCTTCATTCTTTTCACTGTATTTATTTTACTCTATTTCTTAATTAATGAGAATTATTAGAGTCCAGGAAGCATTGTGGCAGGCTGGTAATAACCCTATGTCTGCATTTGATATGTGTGGGCCAGATACCAAATTTATAGTTGGCTTATCTGAACATGTGTTTATTGTAACTATATTTTCCCCATACATATGCAGTATTTAGAAATATACTTATGGTATAATATGGTATAAGGTATAATTTATTTCTGTTCTAAAATATTAATTTGTATTTAAAGCAAACAGAATGCACCTGACCAGAAATTGGAGTCTTCTTTTCAGAGTAAGAGATTTAAGTTTTTGGTTCTTGATTAATTTTCAAACAACTTTATGACCAAGGTTTCACTTTGTCATTATGAGTGAATAAGTCTATATTTATAGGTACAAATGACAATTTTATAAATTCAGAATTGAATCCACAACACAAAATGTACAAAAAGTTAAGATAAAGGAACTGAATACTCTGTGCTGTGGATTGCATTGTGTACGTTGGTTCTTTTTGTTCACCAGTCCGTTCTCATCCTCCTGCTATTCTAGTTCCTGTTGTTAGTTTGTGTGTTTACCGTCCTGATCTCCTTAGTCATCACTGCCCTTCCCTTGTATGTATTATGGACCCTGTTATGTTGTCATGTTTTTATTCCATTAAACCACCTTTTTTGTACTAGCACCTGGGTCAGCCATCTTGAGTCCAACCCCAGTTCTCATTCTCAGAATGAAAAACTGCTTATTTCTTTTATATTTGCTAGTTTTTCTTTCTTTCTCATCTAGTTTACATGCATCTTATGGTTTCAAAATAGAGAAGTGACTAATACTGAATTTGTAATATAACCCAATAAAAAATTAAGCAAAAAGTCAGTTTTTTAGTTCTAATTAGGAAATGCTTCAAGTGTTCTATTTGGATATTTTAAAGATTTACCATACCTAGAAAAGTGAATGTCTGGTGGTAGCAATAGACTGCTTTTTGCCTCTGCTACCACATTTCCTGATTACTTCTGAGAAGATAGCTGCAGTTTTAAAAAAGCTTCCTGAGGTGTCACACAGCATGCACAGGAATACCCACATCTATGCCTGGCTGTTCTTATGAACACTTTTAACAGCCATCATTACATCTTTCCAAGATGTGCAAAAATTGCAGCATTGCATTTTTTTTTATTTTTTTTTGTTTTTTTTGTATTTAGTGGTGTATTTACATTCATGATGTAAATGAGCATAGCAATGTTAATTTAAATACACCTCCACTTAGGATCTGGTACCTGTATGTGCATGTGTGAACCAAGAGGAAGCATAAAAGAAAATAAAAATAAAATTACAGTGACTGAACTTTGTTGTTTGCTGGTTGATGCAAACATCAAACATATTTCAGAACTGCCTATCACATTGTCTTCTGACAGTCTATTTTGTTCAGTAAGTAAAACATGACAAAGCCTGTAAAAGTCCCTCACATTCTCCTTTGGCAAGCAATACAATTTTACAAACACCCTCTCTCTCTTCAAATATGTTCTTAATTCCAAAGAGACCTACAATGAATAACCACTGCCTCGCAGACAGCAGTGTCACATATTGTACATCTGCTATCGCCTGACCATCCACAGTTCCCTCTGCCACAGCAGTGGTAAATGGGGCGCTGAGAGTATGTGTATAAATGTCAATTTTTTCATCCCTTTAATATTGCATGAGACACAACA
>NW_018127978.1:2000937-2002421 GCF_001952655.1 Monopterus albus | reverse complement strand
AGGCTAACAATGTATACACCAAAAATGTAAGTATGTATATGACCAATGTCATGGTCACATCATGATCAAAGCTTCTCTGTTCTGGACTGCGGTGATGATAATACTAATTAATCATTGTTATACATGTAATCTTTCTCTTTTTCTCTGTCTTTCTCTCTTACTCTGTGTGTATGTGTGTGCACGTGTGCTCTATCAGTGTGGAAACTGTGCTTAATCTTAGTCTTTTTGTACCAATAGCACCATTGGTGGCTATGCATTGCCAGGCATCTAAAGATCCAGAGGGCATTTTTTAAAGGGAAAATTGTAAACTAGCATTTTACTGCTACTGAGCATATCAAGTTACAGTGTAACAGAAAATGTATTTAAGTGGTCCAAAAATTTTATGAAATGTTTTATATATACTTTAAAATATAAAATATCAGATCAGATTAGACATTTACACCTGGTTTTAGCATTTGTGCTAAACTACGGTAAATACATGCTGGGCTTATCTTTGTATATTAATACTAATGTGACTTTCAAATGCATTTGTTATATTAAAATGTAAACTTTAATTTTGTTTTAAATGTATATGTTGTACTGACCACATATTTTTATCATTTCACTATGCACAATAAGTGGAAGAAAGTTAAATAAGGAGTATTATAGAGGAAATTTACTTTTATGATACAATACTAAAGATTTTGTTATTATCTGTAATATGTAGGTTAAGGCAGGCAACATGGTGGCACAGTGGTTAGCACACGGCAAATGGGGTCAAACCTCATGGCCAACCGAAGCCTTACCATGTGGCATTTGCATGTTCTTTCCATCTCTGTGTAGGTTTTTTCCTGGGTACTCCCACTTTCTCTCACAGTCCAAAGACGTGCAGGTTAGGTTAACCGCTGACTCTTTATTGCTCCTAGGTGTGAATGCTTGTCTGTCTTTATGTATCAGCTCTGTAATAGACTGGCAACATGTCCAGGATCCCTGCCTCTTGCTGAATGTCAGCTGGGATTGGTTCCAGCCCTCCTGTGACACTCTGCAGGATAAGCAATTTAGATAATAGATGGATGTGGGCTAAGGCTAATTTGTAAGGAAATAAAGAATCCTTACAAAAGAACATCTGCTATCCTCATTTTTCAGTACTTCATGATCATTTTGGCATGTGGCCCTCAAAACAGAGCAGCAACCCTTATCCAGTATTTACAAGAAAAGGCTAAGACTAGTCATTATATATATAATTTATATATTTATCTTTATCTTCTGTAAGCTCTGACACCCAAGCTAAGAAACATTCATTTTGAGTATCATTTATTGTGTCCTTCAAATCTGAGATGTCAAAGACAAATAAGACTTTATGTTTGAAGGCCCTGATGATGCTGAATATGCCTTACCAACAATAAGATGTGATGTTGTTGATGTACAAATGTATTCTATATATTAAAATTATTTAAATGTATTAATATGATGAATTATATAATTAATAAAAATATTTTATTAAA
>NW_018127978.1:1989437-2000865 GCF_001952655.1 Monopterus albus | reverse complement strand
CTTAAATTAAAATTATTTTACATGAAATATTATATTTCATCTTCATAATGTGACATTCTCTTATTGTTTCCTGCATCACTACAATCTGACATGCAGCTGAGGAACTACAATCAAATATGACATGAACACAACACCTTTCTGAATGTTTAACATCCTGTCCAGGGTGTACCCTGCTTCATGCCCAGGGTCACCTGGGATTGGTTTATTAAAGAACAGCTTTACATGATTATTTTGGTTGTGTGAAACTGAAAATGTGAATGTGTGTGAAAGTAATTTATCAAAAAATTTAAAACTGCTGCTGTAATCAAATTTCTTAAAAATAAAGTCTGCTACCTTATGTGAAGCCAGTAAAAAGTAAAAATAAAAGTTTTTAAAAAAGTTATTTACGATCAAAATCACAAATCTAATCAAAAACAGATTTTAGGTTCCTTCATTGTCAGCAGCTTTGGTGAATGTCTTTGTGTATAACAAAACATTTGCACATTTAATAATCATGGATTTGAAATATTAATTTCACACAGACCGTACTGACAGTGCACTGAACACATACTGTAATTTTACACATATTCTGTCATATCTTTTCCAATTGATCTGACCAAATCACCACGATAATCCCAATTAGATTATTGGATTTGATGTAAAACTGTAAGATTTGTGCTTACCGTATCACCTGCATGCAGAACCACCTGCTGGCTTTCGTCTTCTTTTTCTCAGGTTCTTTGAAGGAGAAACTTTGAAATAAATCAGAGGGGGAGTTATTCCACAGGAAATATGTTTTGTTTTTTTTTCAACAAAATCTTTTAAGGTACGACAGACTTCATTTTGAAGATTGCATGATTTAGATTAGAAACACAAAAAAACCAAAAGGTAACAAAAACAACCCAATAAAAATATTAGTAATGTATGGTTTTTTAGGTTTACTTTTTTAGTTCACTTGTTTGAAAGAAAAAAAAATCTAAATGTCAAAATCATTTCATCATACTAATACTATTTTGAAAAATTGTTTATGGTACCTGATATTTGCATTGACACTAGATTTTTATAAATATAGATGTACACTCACCTGATGACAGTCTCAGAGGAAGAGGGCACATCAAAGCTACAAGATATCCACTCAGTATTTATACAGACAGCAGAAGCAAGTTAAAGCCCATGTCCTCAGCAAATCAAAACACATTAAGGAACTGCAACAAAAACTTGTACTCTTTCCTAACACTGTTCTGGCAACCTGAAACAATGTTTGTTGTAAAGTAAACTATTACTTGAGCAAAAAGAACAAACAAGTCACCCCTTTGCATAAATGTATATAGCCTAAGGAAAAAAAATGTCTTTTGTCACCTTTGCACACATTTAAACCCCTTTGGTGAAATGTTTTTTTCATCAGCAACAATGCCAAGCTTTCAGTAAATACCACAGGTTAAGGATGATTTCACAGATTATTGTATCGATAGGTGTATTACCATCAGAAATACTTGAATTTTAACACATCTCACATCTTTGTTTTTTTCTTTTAATTTTTTTGCGGATCGCTACCTTTGAATGGACTGCTCTTTTGATTAATTAAGACATTGCCATCCATTGAGCAGCATTCACTTCTGTATTCAAATCAAAGTTAGACAAAAACATACACACACCGTATATGTATACAGTTGAAGTCATACACCTTAGACAAATAAGGTTTAAACTTTTTACAAATCCTGACATTTAATCCTATAAACATTCTCTGTCATAAGTCAGTTAGGATCACTGCTTTATTTTAAGAATGACAAATGTCAGAATAATAATAGAGAAAAATATTTATTTCAGCTTTTACATCTTTCATCACATTTTCAGTGGGTCAGACGTTTACATACACTGGGTTAGTATTTGGTTGCATTGCCTTTAAATTGTTTAACTTCGGTCAAAAATTAGGGGATGCATTCAGTAAGCATCTTATAATAAGTTGCTGGAATTTTAGCCCATTCTTCCTGACAGAACTGGTGGAAATGAGGTCTCCTTGTTTGCACATGTTTTTTCTGTTTTGCCCACAATGTTTTAATAACAATTTATTAGTTTATATAGCACTTTACAACATCCAAGGGTACTCAAAGGGCTTCACAACAAAACATAAAAATAAAACATGTTAAGACACATAAACTAACAAAAAGGAAAAGTTAAAATTACACAAATTTAAAACCACAGTCTGTACGCAACTATAAAACTTCTGTACAATAAAAATGAGTCAAAGTACAAACAAAAAACAATTACAAAATATAAAATCAGAAAGTCTGTAGGCACCCGTATAGCGCCACTGCTAAAAATTAAATGCCGAAAGCCAGTCTGAATAGGTGTGCCTTTAAGTTAGACTTAAAAACCATTAACTCAGATATAGGCTGAAGCTCAGGAGGCAGGGTATTCCAGAGCTCGGGGGCATATATGGCAAAAGAATGATCAGCCCACTTTTTGTACGTTGCCCTCAGGACAACCAGAGACAAACGCTCAAAGACAAATGCTCAGGAACGCAGCGCTCTGACCGGGGTATGAATAGTTAAAAGATCAGACAAATAGGCTGGAGCAAGGCCATTAACGGCCTTGAACATGAACAATAAAATTTTAAAATCAATTCTAAACTGTACCAGAAGCCAGTAAAGAGACAGAAGGACAGGGGTGATGTGAGCATACTTTGGAGTACATGACAGTAGGCGAGCAGCCGCGTTCTGTACTAGTTGGAGCCTATGGAGGAGACTGACTAATTCCAGTGTAGAGGGCGTTGCAGTAGTCAAGTCATGAGCTAATGAAGACATTAACAGCTTTTTCTAGGTTGACTCAAGATAAAAAGGGCTTCACCTTTGCTAAGAGCTTCAGTTGAAAGAAGCTTATTTTGACCACAGAACTAATCTGCTTGTGAAATTTGAGGCTACTATAAAATAACACTCATAGGTTTTTCACAGTTTCAGTGAATAAAGGGGCTGAAGCTCCTAGACCGGGTAGGATGTGAGTAGAGCCCGGGCTAAAAGGGATGTATTCAGTCTTCCCCTCATTCAAATGAAGGAAGTTCTGTGTGAGCTACTGTTCAATATCACGCAAACACCTGTGCAAGGGGCTAGTGCACTGACATCACTCTGCATCAATGGTAAGTAAATCTGCACATCATCAGCATAAAAATGAAAGCATATGGTATGCTTAGAAATAATTGAACCTAAAGGTAGCATATGTAGTGAGAAAAGAATAGGCACCAGGATTGAGCCTTGGGGAACACCCAAGGAAAAAGGGGCTATTGTAGAGGTAGAATCATTGATCACAACTGAAAAGGTCCTATTGGTCACAAAAGAAATAAACCATTTGAGCACCGCACCACGCAAGATGACACAATGTTCAAGGCGGGAAATGAGAACTGTATGGTCTACGGTGTCAAAAATTAGAAGGGAGTGTGGGGTCGAGGTTGGGCTTCTTGAGAAGTGGTCTGACTACAGCATGCTTAAGGGCAGTGGGGACAATACCCAGCCTGAGGCAGCTGTTAATACTGTAAATGTGACCAGGCAAGGCTCAATAGTGTCAATGACTTCCTTCATTATCCTAGCAGGTATAATATCCAGAGGGCAATAAGTGAATTTTAGCTGTTGCGCTGATTTTTTCAGCTGCGACAAGGAAATTTGTGTAAAGTTCTCCAAGGCAAACTGTACAGGAGACCCAGTTGGAACAGCAGTTGTGGACGTGGGGATACTCTGCCTGATAGACAAAACTTTATCAATGAAGTAATGTTGGAATTCATTGCAGGTATGCACAGAGACCTTGTTGAGCACAATAGTGACAGGATTAATAACAGAATTTATAGTGTTAAATAGAACTCTAGGATGGTGGCTATTATTAGAAATGATATTGAATAAATATTGAGCTTTAGCTTCTTTTACAGCTTTTTGATAAGTAGCAAGGCTGTCCCTTAAGATGGCCAGGGAGACATGGAGTCAATCCTTCTTACATTTATGCTTGGTCCACTTGCAGCATCTCCTCAAGGCATGGGTGGTATCATTTAGCCATGAGTCAGATGTGCTCTTGGCAGACTTCTCCCTAAATGGGGCAATGGAGTCCAAGATCTGGGAGCATGTAGAGTGGAAGGAAGAGAGGAAAGCATCCGGGTGCAAAGGAGACTTTAGACCTTCTGAAAAGTGGAAGTCAGAGTCTAGAAAAGCAGCAGCGAAATCAGTGGCCGTTGAAGGAGTAATGGTCCGGCGGCGATGACGTAAGGTAGTGGGCCTGAGTGCCGGTGAAGGCACTGAGACCTCAAACCAGAAAGAAAAATGGTCAGAAATAACCAAGTCTGATACATCCCTGACACACACAAGCAGTCACACATGAGATGACCAGATCCAGCGTGTGTCCTTGTTGATGGGTTGGACAGGCTACTGACTGGGTGAGATCCAAGGATTCAATTACACACCACACTTCCACACCAAGGGAGAAACAATATATGCAACCAGTCAACGTACATGACAATTGTAACACCCAGTGTCAACTGCTGCCTTCTGTTTGTCAGAATGCTGGTGGTCCACTGACAGGTGTGGGCAGGCACAGTGAGCTGGGTAAGTTTGGAGTAGAGGATGTCCAGGATGATGGTGTTAAACCCCCCTGTGAAATGCACAAAGGGAACCTGTGCATACGTCAGTGGGGAGTCACAGTGTTGCAAGATGTAATGCAGTGCCATGCTGATTGCATCATCTACCTGTCTGCTCAGTAGGCAAACTGCAAGACATCCAGCATGGGGTCTACAATGTCCTGCAGATGGGCCAACACCATTCTCTCAAAGGAGTTCATAACTGCAGATGTCAGGGCAACAAGTCTGTAGTCATTCAGTCTGCTGATGAAGGGTTTATTGGGAACTGGGATGATGGTGGAGCTTTTGAAGCAGGAGGGAACTTAACGCAGCTCCTGTTGAAGATAAGTGTGAAGCTGGGGACCAGCTGATCAGCACAAGCTTTCAGGCAGGAGCTCCCATCTGTGCCTGTTGCCTTTCTGCTTTATTGTGTTTTAAAAAGGCCACACATCCTTTTCAGATTGTCAGTGATAGGGGCTGAGGGGAAAGGAGTTAGTTGATCATGAGGGGAGCAGCAGCTGGGTCCAAGGTGAGGTGTGCAAGAGTGTGGTGTTCTACTTCTCAAACCTACAGTAAAACACATTCAGGTTGTTTGCCAGTTGATGGTCTTTCACAGTGGGGGTGGGAGGGTCTGTAGCTAGTGATGTTTTTCAGGTTTTGCCACACAGGCTGAAAACTGGTTTTTCAGCTATTCAGAGTAGTTCCTCTTTGCTACTCTGATCTCCCTTGTCAATGTGTTCCTGGCCTGACTGTACAGGATCCTGTCCCCACTTCTGTAAGCCACCTCTTTGGAACGATGAAGCTGCTTAAGTCTTACTGTGAACCAGGGCTCGTTGTTTTATGTACAGAAGGTTTGGTGGGCACACATGTCCTCACAAAAGCTGATGTATGACATCATAGCGTCACTGAGTTCATCCCGGTCTGTAGATGCAGCCTCTAATACACTCCAATTTGTACAGTCAAAGCAGGTCGGTAGCTCTGACCTTGTCTGCTCAGTCCATCCTTTCACAGGCTTTTGACCACAGGCTTCACAGCTTTATATTTCTGCCTATAGGTTTGGATGAGATGGACCATGCAGTGATCAGAGAGACCAAGGGGCACAGAGCGGAAGCCATTCTTTATTACTGTGTAGCTGTGTTTCAATGTGTTTGGTCCAACTAAAGTGCTGCCTGTATTTTGCAGTTCGTGGGTGAGATTTGCTCTGTTAGAATGAGTAGGAAGTTGGGATGTTTCAGTTCCATGCTAGTTATCTGTTCGGCCAGGTGCTAATGTGGGCTTCTGGTCTTATATACACCCAAATTCAATAGCATCAGATCACAACAAAAGTCATCTCAGGACACTTTACAAATTAAGGTGTAGACCAGAGGTGCCCACACTTTTTCAATTTACGAGCTATTTTTCAAATGACCATGTCAAAATGATCTACCTACACAAAAAATACTAAATATATATTTATTTCTATATATCCTGAGTATACTTTATATAAACACAATATATGTTGGTGCACCTTGCATAACTGCATGAGCCCTTAAGGCACACTACAATTCAGTATATTTTTGGTCATTAGTTTACTCTGATGATTTGCACTGAAAGGAATCAGCCAGGGCTGCATAGTCCAGACAGTAGCTGCTGGTAGCCAGCCTCAAGCAGATTTCCAAATGGTCATCAGTCATGGTGGAGCGGTATTTGGACTTAATAATCTCCATGTGAGAAAATGCTGACTCACATAAATAAGTAGAGCCAAATAATGCAGTCAAAGAGGTGGGACATTTCCCCATGTTTGGATACTTTTCAGGTTAAACAGCTCTGCAATTTTTGATGCGAGTGAATCAACCTCAATATCTTCCCTGAATGGGTAGCACATAAATGTAGAGATTGGCTTGAGTAAAGCAAAGTCTTGAAAGCGTATGTAGCACACAATGATCAGTAGCACACAATGTCGAGTTGCGCACACACATTCCGTTGTGTGAAAAAAAAGTCCTCCACCCATTCTGCACATGGCTGCCCTGCATGTCAATCAAGTGGCAAATGCCATAGGGAAGATGGATGATAAGTTAACATCAATTTTTTTTTTAAATGGCACACGATCTATCAACACTACCTTTGCGATTGACTGGTCGTTCAGGATCAATGTATTGGGCACCCCTGGTCTAGACCTTACTATTATCACTATTATTATAGAGGAAAACCCAACAAATCCCCTTGAGCAAGCACTTGGCGATAGAGGGGAGGAAAAACTTCTCTTAACGGAAGAAACCTCAGACAGACTCCAGCCCTTGTGAGTGTGTTTATTTACAGTTTGAGAAAAGCCATTTGAATCTAATATTGCACTGTTGAGGCTGTCATTGTCAGCATCTACATGAATATTAAAGTCACCCACTATGATTATTTTATCTGTACTAAGAACTAAATCAGACAGAGAGTCTGAGAATTCAGTTAAAAATTCTGAATAAGGAGCAGGTGGACGGTATACAATAACAAATAGAACTGGTGTTTGAGCTTTCCAGTTTGAGCACAAGAGACTTAGAGTAAAGCTTTCAAATGAGTTCTAACTATGTTTAGGGTTGAAAATTGCCGCCACACCACCATCTCGGCCTGTGCTTCGAGGGATGTGACAGTTACTGTGACTAGGTGGGGTGGATTAATTTAGACTGACATGTTCTTCCTGCTGTAACCAGGTTTCAGTATGACACAATAAATCAATGTGATGTTCACTTATCAAATCATTCACTAACAGAAATTTGGACGAGAGGGATCTGATATTTACTAGTCCACATTCAATTGTCCTGTTATTTGGTTGTGTAACAGGAGTAGTCTTATTTTTAATTTATATAACTTGAGGGGTCAGGGGGCAGACATAGTCTCTATAGGGAACTGGGAGGTTTGGGTGGCTAGCAGCTGCAGACGGACTGCAGGGAGGTGTGTAAAACTGCAACCCTGCATCCTGGTCTCCACTCTGGACTGTCACAATTTAGGATGTAAAATAAACTTGTCCAGATTTCTAGATATAAGAGCCACACCATCCAAAGCGGGATGGATGCTGTCTCTGGTAATCAGACCAGGTTTTCCCTGAAATGTTTTCCAGTTATCTATGAAGCCCACATTCAATCAGAATGAATAACAAAAATTCTCCTGGAGAATAAAGTGGTTTTCAGTTGATGAAACAAGTTTCATTCCATGTTGCAAGTTCTTTCTAACACTGTGACTTCTTTATGCCAACCTTCATTTATGTAGAAGCAGATTTCGCCTCCCCTCATTTTCCCAGATATGTAGCTCTGTTGTGCGATCTCTCTATACCTGGAACCCCGGTATTTGTATTATGCTGTCTGAGATGGAGTTGCTGAACCAAATATAGAGGTTCTATATTTTTATCCTCCCCAGCTACATTCATGAGTGTCAAATATTGGGAACACCTCTAAATATAATGTAGTCCAGTACAACACCATCTTTAACTATGATCTCAGTAATAAACATACTGTAAGTGAATTTTTATACATTGATGACAGTTTCACCAAAAACATGCTGAGCTTGATAAACACAGATGTCAAGATGGAAGTGTCACATTGAATTGCATACAATTGTACTGGTGTACCTAATAAAGTGGCCTGTGAGTGTATATTCAAGTTTAAGGTAGTTTGAGATAAAATACATTCAAGCATAGTAGAGTAATGCTACTGTTTGACTCTCTGAGGCTTCAGTAGCCCTCACTTGCTGTGTCATAGGATCTCACAAACTTGTTTCTTGAGTCAGAGGAATATTTTAACTGTTGAAGTTTTTCTGTCCTCACCTCTGTATTCTCAGTCTCTGTGCAAATCAAACACAAGGGCCTCATGCTGAATTGGGGCAGAATTAACACATATTTCTCTGTCCACTCATCTTGGTCAACTTTTCGTTTCTTTGCACATTCGGATAGCGACATCCTCACTGCACTGGTGAAGTAATGTACACTGGCAGAAGACACTGAGGTCTCACTTTCTCATGCCAGCAGGTATTTTAAATACTGGGGTTTGATTCCACTTTGTGTTTTGGTTGACCCACTGCTAGGCTTATCGAAAATGCGGGGGTAGCGCCAGCCGCTGAGAAATGACACCTAACTCATGGTGTCGGTATGGTGTTATCAGCCTGCAGCATGGAGCCCTTGGTCTTGAGCATTATTTTAACCCCTCATCAGAAAAACAAGTGAAAGACTCCATTTTCAAATCTTGCTACCATGAAATTATGAATAAAATCAACTGCTATTGAATGTAAGAATGTTTTCTTGGTACAACATTTCAGCCAATCACGTCTCAATGAGCGAGTGCAAGGCAGCACAGTTACTCTGCTGATAGTTGTTATATTTAATTGCTTAAGTGTATTTACCATGCTGGTCAACTTAATACTTAGTCACTAAATCTATTTGATATTAACAGTGGAAAATTGCTCAAGAAAGTCTTAATTTTCTGATGGTGTGATGATGTATAGGCTGTGTTCATGGACCTGCAAGGTGCAAACTACAGTGGAAAATCAAATCTAGTCCATCACAATATGAGATGTAACTTTAATTTAGTATTACTAAATATCTCCAACACTATGAAGTATGGCCAGTCATTACAGAGACAGAGAGAGGTAGAGAAATAGAGACCCATTGAACGTGGGAGCTGGTCAGGCAGCAATTCACTGTTTAGCATCAGAAAATCTGCTGCAAAACCTTAGTAAATATCCCCCTAAGCGCCCTGATGTTAATAGATCTTGGTGAGGCATTTGATACTGTGGATGATGAATAGCTCCTATACAGAGTGAAAAATTGGGTCAGACTATCAGGAATGATCCTCATGTGGCTCAGATCATATTTCGAATGTAGTGGATATGTTGTCAGTATCTAATTATAAATTTGAAAGAATCACTGTGACATATGGTGTCCTACAGGGATTGATTCATTGGCCCCTTCTATTCAAGCTATATATACTTCCTCTTTGTTGAATAGCTACATAGATGACATCTGACTCTATCTAGTGTTCTCATGAAATGACTATGGTCATACAAAATTGCTATGTGAAAGTGAACAGCTGCATGCAGTAAAGCTTCCTTCAACTAAACAAAGACTGAAATAATATTTTTTGACAATGGAGAAGGAAAGCTGGTGCACCGTGATTACCTTGAGTCTGGGACACTAAAAAGTAACACTTGTGTCAAAAATCTTGATGTAATCATTTATGAGGACTTACATTTGCATGGCCATATCAAAGGTGTAACAAAATTATCATTCTATTTTAAATACTGTAGCCAAAATAAGAAACTTGTGTAAGCAAGATTTAGAAAAGCTCATTCATGCTTTTTTCTTGTAAGGTGTTCTATTCTAATGCACTCCTGATTGGTATCCCCAATAGGACCATTAGACAGACACTTGCAACTCATTCAAAATGCTGCTGCCAGAATACTGACAAACACCAAGAACACATTAATCTAGTCCTTAGATCTTTGCACTGTTTTTCACTTATATAATATAGAACTGAATTTGCCAATAGGCAGTGTGCGAACTATAACATGGCTTTTGAAGGAGCTCACTTTTTTGTTTTTGTTTTTGTTTTTTTTTTGTCTGTTTTTTCCCCCACTTTTTGTGGTCAGACTAAATGACAGATATAACATTTATAAAGCACACAATTTATATTTTTTTAAATCATTATTCCCATTGCTAAGAATATGAGTTTAAGAATAGAAAAACAGATGAAAAGTAATCGGTGCTGTGTGTTTTTCATTGCCATGGAGGCGTGGAGAGCGGCGACAAGACAAGACGAGCAGAGGCGAGAGAGACAGACAGAAACAGAAACTATTTAACTCTGTGTATCCTCCTGTGTGAATGTGTGCATATTGATATTTCTGAGTGTTATGGTTCATACATTATGAAAAATGGTGATTTGACTGAATGGAAATGTTTGTTGTTTTTCTTCTGCTTTGTTTTAAGGCAACTGACATGATCAAGAGAGTTTCTTTTGCTGATCTTTGCATTAAAATTAAGTTTACTACATTGCCATGCTTCAGTGGTGATGGCAAGATTGGCATGCATGCTGGTATATTTATTAAAATGAATTAGTGATTAATCACCCTTATGCATGTCATAATATGCATTTTATAATGCATGCCATAATACCCTAAATTTACACATGATCTGCAATGATAAAGATAACAGAAAAACAGAAATACATGGCAAAATAATATATTGCCAATATTTTAAACTGAGACCCTCCCAAAACTTCTCTAATCATATTTTCAGGGAGCTCATATCTTATTAAGTGTAGCCAAGCTCCCCCTACCTCCCCCATAGTTTGCACTATGTTTAGAGTTCTGGGTCCAAAATATATCACCTATATATTTGCTTCAATATACGCCTGGTAGGTGTCTTAGATCTGCAGGACTGATCAACTAGCGGTGCTTGTTCAAACTTACCTGGTGAAAGCAATTTTAAGCCATTATGCTGCCCACTGCTGGAACCAGCTCCCCCTAGATTTGCCCCAACTGTAGCCATTTTTAAACTAAGCTTAACATTGTTGTTTTATTCCACTCCTTTTAATGTCTGTGTTGTGCAACATCTATACTTTTGTATTTTACAAAGGTAAAATAGGTATAGAGGTTCCTGCTATACAATTGTATATCTTTTCTTTCTTAATTATTTTGCATTTTAATGTTATTATGTATGTATGTATTATGTTGCCTCACAGTGAGAAGGTTCTGGGTTTGGGCCCCACCCGGGACCTTTCTGTGTGGAGTTTGCATGTTCTCCCCGTGCTTGCGTGGGTTCTCTCCGGGTACTCCGGCTTCCTCCCACAGTCCAAAGACATGCAGCTTAGGTTGATTGGTGTCTCTAAATTGCCCATAGGAGTG
>NW_018127978.1:1971822-1989382 GCF_001952655.1 Monopterus albus | reverse complement strand
TGAATGAATGAATGAATGAATGTATTATGTTAAGAACCTTGATTTGCCTTTGCGGCTGTGACTCAGGAGGTAGAGCTGGCGCCCCGTAATTGGAAGGTCAGCTGTTCAATTCCTGTTCTCTCAAGTCCACGTGTGTCTTTGGGCAAGACACTGACAGCTGCCTCAGTTCTGTACTGGAGACAAATTCCTTGTCACACTTGGCCAATAAAAGTGATTAAAAAAACAAATTTACCTTGTCTAGCTCACTGTAAAAATGTCTGTTCCTGTGTTGAATTCTATTTCCAGTAGGTATAATTAAATTACTGCTGGATTTTTGGTATGTTTTTGAACACATGGCAGCAAATTAAGGGCCCGTTTGGATGAATCTGGATGTTGAGATGTTTAATTTGTTCAGCTTCAATTTTGATACATTGTCAAAAAATAAAATATGTGAAAGTGCGCTGGAAACAGTGTGTCATTTTTGAATGTGTAGCCAGTGCTGCAACTCAGAAGCAACAAGAAGACTATGTTCAGTACTGTATCATACTGTGAGTCCTCATGTGAATATCAACAGGGCGAGAAAAGCTTTGATGACTGTACTCTCTGATCCTACAACATCCCCGAGCACATGATGAGGTGACAATTCTATTTTTATTTCTCGCTGACAAGGTACTGTAGATTTAATGTGTACTCTAAATGATGTTGCCCACTCAGTATGCATGATTCAGAGTGAAAATTATATTTTCAATATGCCAGTGATTCACTCCTTCCCTCACAAAAGTGCTGGATATGAGGGCTTACTTAGCTGATTCAGCAAAGATTACAGGTGAGTAATTGTTTCATAAGAAGTCAAATTCTACCAGTGCTAATGACATTTTATAGTGAAAGTCCTGAATTCCACATTTCAAAGAAAACATGCTCTTTTTCAGCTTTCTCTTTATTCAATCTGAGTTAAATATGACAAAAAGCTTTGCTGATGTGTGGAATTTAACAAAATGAGTGAATATGAAATGTCTTTGATCCCTACAGAGCTATTCTTTTTTGATTTCCAAATGACAACTCATCACTGTTGATATGACTCTTAGGTCATGGCTGTATTTAGTCTTTCTGTTCTAACAATAGGCATTATTAATGTATGTTTTGTTGCCTTGGATGTTGAATATTTTTTATTTGACAACCCCTAACATCTTCCATGTGACGCATTTAACACAGACTTTTCTTCTAAACTTTACTGACCAAGCAACCAGCTACTGTCTTATTTTTCACAAGGAGCTTGCAGGGGTTTGTGTGTGTGCATGTGCATATTTAATACATCAGTGAAATGTAGATGCAAGTGATATTCTGGACTGCTGGATTTGTACCCACAGCAGTTACTAATGGAACTTTCCCAATGAACCGCATTTTCTTTTTGCACATGCAAAGACCATGCAGGGCCCCTGGGTGTACATCCAGGACACCTCAAAAGAACATGTAACTATCCACATAGTACCATATAAGCTTACATTTTGTCTAGTATATATCTACAATGTAACTTGTGATCAGAACAGTTGAGATAATTGTGGTGGAAAAAAACCTACACAATGTTTATATGACTTGCACAGCATATGTTCTACAAACTGGAACTAATCAAGACATTTATCACTCATAATGATAAAAAAATTGTGAAAAACATTTTCATAAAATGGTTTTTCTCTTGAGGACAAGAAAATCACTGTGCTATCAACCATCATGTCTGAGTTTGAGTATGAAGATATTCTGTACTCCAAAGCTGCTCATTCAGCCTTTAAATAAGATTGTGAAGTGTTTCATTCTAGGAGATATAGTACTCATCACTGTGTACTATATGAAAAAGTAGCAGCTAGAGGAGAACTACACATCATTTTTTAAATAAATGCCTCCCACTAAAACAACCTAATTTTATCTCCTCATAAATAAAAAAAACTACAGTTTTTGAGAGCAGATCCCAGGACTGTTGATTCTTGATACCTCACCAGGAAACACTGAACTTGAACATCAAGCATTTTAGTATTTTTGCAGTATGGAATGAATAATAGAAAACAAAGTCTGAAAGTCTCATCCCATTATATGAATCTTGACTTTTAATTGTGATCATTTTTAGAGATGCTGATGCTATGTATTTGTGCTTATATATGACTGCCTGTGTTTTGTTGTTTTAAACTATGATGGCAAAATAGATCTTTATCTCAGTGAGATAAAGAAGGTAAAATTAAAAACCCACGCTGTAGTAATCCATAATTTTATGATCCCACTACTTGTTTTCTTGCACCAACCGACTACTTTGTAGCAGCAACACCATGTTCACATTTCTCAGAATTTAATACAGTACAAAGTGCAATAGTACAGTGCTATGTGAAACAATCTTTAGTTATTATCCACTGTGGATAATATTTTCCACTGCATTTTTAATAAATATCTTAATAACAAGGTGCCTTTTCCTGTGACGTATAAGAACAACTGTTTTGGAGCTTTTAACATGTTTTAAGCCTTCTGTAATGAATTTGTTTTTAGACTATATGTTTTTCAATAATGAATGTCTCATAATTAGAGATTCCTCAGAAATATTATTTCCTGCTGTCAGAATGATTGTTCTCTGTAAACTACGTAAATGAGCTCAGTATTTTTCAGTATCAGCAACCTCAAACTGTACATACCATTTGAGAGGAGGAAGCATTAACTGCAATAAGCGTGGGGGGAAGCCCAGTAACATGCTGTTATGACATTAACAGGTGTAAACACCTCATTCTGAGGTTATTTTTTTGTGTTGTCAAAGGTCATCTCATCTAGCAAAATGCCACTGAGCCTCAAGCAGAAGACTGAGTCCTTTCTAATCTCAATTTCCCATATAAGATTTCACCATTATTATTGGCCTTATTATGTAAGCTCTGTTTATACAACTTAATCTGTTTATAGAACTTCATCAGATGGTCACTGCACTTTTTGTGGACACTTTTTTCAGTTTCAAAAGGTTTTGAAATATTACAACTACAAATTAAAATGCAGTTGAAGTCAGAGGTTTACATACACTTCGGCTGAAGTCATTAAATCTGATTTTTTTAACCACTTCACAGATGCCATGTTAACAAACTCATTTTGGCAAGTCAATTAGGACATGTACTTCATGCATTGAACAAGTAATTCTTCCTGCTGTTTTTTATAGATGGATTATTTCAATTATAATTCACTATGTCATAATTCCAGTGGATCAGAAGTTTAAATACACTCAGTTGAATGTGCCTTTAAACATTTCAGAAAATTACACAAAACAATGTCATGGCTTTAGAAGCTTCTGATAGGCTAATTGACATCATTTGAGTTAATAGGTGGTGCACCTGGGGTTGTATTTTAAGGCCTACTGTTAAACTCAGTATCTCATTGTTTGACATCATGTGAAAATCAAAAGAAATCAGCCAAGACCTCAGAAAAAACATTGTGGACTTCCACAAGTCTGGTACATCTTTGGGAGCAAATTCCAAGCACCTGAAGGTACCATGTTCATCTGTACAAACAATACTACACAAATGTAAACACCATGGGACAATGCAGACATCATACTGCTCGGGAAGGGCACGTGTTCTGTCTCCTAAAGATGAACATACTTTGGTCTGAACAGTACAAATAAAAGGACCTTGTGAAGACACTGGAGAAAACAGCATCAAAAGTACAGTCACCCAAGTATCAGTATCTATATCCACAGTAAAACAAGTCTGAAACTGATATAACCCGAAAGGCTGCTAAGGAAGGAAGAAGCCACTGCTCCAAGACTGCCATAAAAAAGGCAGACTACAGTTTGCAGCTGCACATGAACACAAAGATCTGACTTTTTGGAGAAATGTCCTCTGGTCTGATAAAATAAAAACTGAACTGTTTGGCCATAATGACCATCATTATGTCTGGAGGAAAAAGGGGGAGGTTAGCAAACTGAAGAACACCATCCCAACCATGAAGCACGGGGGTGGCAGCATTATGTCATGGGTGTGTTTTGCTGCAGGAGGGACTGGGCCACTTCATACAATATATGGCATTACGAGGAAGGAAAATTATGTGGATATATTTAAGCAACATCTAAAGACATCAGCCAGGAATTTAAAGTTGTGTCGCAAATGGGTCTTCCAAATGGACAATGACCCCAAGCAGACTTCCAAAATTATGGCCAAATGGCTTAGGACAACAAAGTCAAGATGCTGGAGAGGCCATCATATAGCCCAGACCTCAGTCCAGTAAAACATTTCTGGGCATAAATTGAAAAAACACGTTCAAACAAGGAGACCTACAAACCCACCTCATTTCCACCAGTTCTATCAGGAAGAATGGGCTAAAATTACAAATTATTATAAGACACTTATTGAAGGCATCCAAAAATGTTTCACTCAAATTAAACAATTTAATGGCACTGCTACCAAATACTAACTGAGTGTATGTAAACTTCTGACCCCCATGTGATTAAAGATGTAAAAACTGAAATTAATCTTTTTCTCATTTCACATTCTTAAAATAAAGTATTGATCCTAACTGACCTAAGACAGTGACGGTGTATAGAACTAAATGTCAGGAGTTGTGAAAAACTAGTTTTTAAATGTATTTGGCTAAAGTGTATGTAATCTTCTGACTTCAACTCTATACATCAGATGCTGGTTGCACGCACCTACACACACACACAAATGTAGAGTTGAGAACAGAGCAAGGCTTTACTGTTGGTTGGTTCCTGCTGTTTCCTGTTCGTGCGGTAACTGTATTCACTTCCTGTTTTCTGTGCCTGCACCATGTTGAGCTTGCTACCAGATTGTTTAATGATTAAGCTCACTGATTTCTAGGTTTATCTGAACATCAGCTAATTTTTTTGATTCACAACATATGCCTGCACTTATTAAGCACCTGTGTTAAATTTAAAGAATGTCCAAATTTCCAAATTTAACTCGCTACTTTAGGTCAGCTAGCTTAGAAGCTAGCTAAGCTAGTAGCTTAGTTGAGAACAATGGCTTCCCCCTTTTCCTCTCCTTCTTTTTCTTGCTTGGAGTGTAGCATGTTCAGTTATTCCTCTGCCTCCTTTAGCAATAATGGTACTCATAATAAATGTTAGATGCTAGCAGCATTGGAGGCGAGGTTTTACCGAATTGGAAGCATGGCTTCACACCATGGAAAACAGCCCAGCTAGCCAGGCCCATGTAGCAGGTGCTGGGGCCTAGCTCAGCCCAAGATAGCCACCCCCCAGTGCTTTCCAAGCAGCCAGGCGGCTGGGTGACAGGCCGCAAGAGTCGTAGCTTGAAACACAACAAATGTCATCTCAGGACACTTTACAAAGTAAGGTCTAGACCTTACTATTATAACTATAGAGGAAAAACCCAAGAAATGCCCCTTGAGCAAGCACTTAACAACAGTGGGGAGGAAAACCTCCCTCTAATGGAAGAAACCTCCAACAGACCTTAGCTCTTGGTGGGCAGACTTCTGCCTGTTGGGGTGAGTGGATAGAGGAAAGAGGAGAAAAGAAAAGCAACAAGACACAACAACAAACAATCAAACACTGGGCAGGTTGATGTGGCCAGTGACTGCTCATCAGAAACATAGAGCTCCACAGCCAGGGCTACCTGCAGGAAGGTACAGGGAAAGAAAGAATACCTGATGTGTAATGGTGGCATATAGATGCGAGGAGAGCAGAGGAGAGGGGAAGGGAGGGGAAGAGAGGAGAAACTCAGAGCATCATGGGGCCCCCCAGCAGCCTAGGCCTATAGCAACATAACTAAGATATGGCTCACAGTCACCTGAGACAGCCCTGACTATAAGCTTTATCAAAAAGAAAAGTCTTAAGTCTAATTCTAGACTGCTCAGTGCGTCACCATGGACGTCCTCAGGAGGCGCCTGTCCCAGTTTCCCAGCCCGCCTGCGCACTGCAGCCTCCGTCAGCTCTGCCACTGCAGCAGCTTCCGCCTGTTCCTGACAACATCCATACCGAATTCAAGGACTCCAGGTGCGCCAACAACAACGTCCCTGCCGGGGCCTGAGGTGTTCAGTGAGCTGACGAAGAGATGCCAGCCAGAGCCTCTGCCCTTGTTCCTCATCCCGAGTGGGTCAGCCGGTGTGCCAATGCCACCTCTGTCCCTTAAACCGAGTGGGTTGGTCAGACCGCCATAATTTACCTTATTCGGCGGCACCAATTCAAAATGTTTCCACACTTGTGACCGTTTCTTTGATGGCTCCATGGCAAGACAATCCAAAATGTGTTGACAAGAGGTAGGACAGAGCGCTGTTTCATCCATCTTAAACACATCTGTATCACGTCAATATTTCAAAGCTCCGCCTAGCGAACCAAACCAGTCAGGTGATTCAATCTGAATGAAGCAGAAGTGGTTCGAAGGTCATCAGTCACGTGGTTTTTCTTGATTTGAAGCAAGCTCTGGCACAATGCTTCAGAAAAATATCCTTCCAAATTTGAAGCAAGCTTCGAAGACTCGATATCAAAGGGAACATCACTATCTCTGTGTGAGAACACCATTCTCCAATCCAGCTCAATGTTAGAGTAAGCTACTCTCCTGTACCTGCATCTCGACTCTCCATGTGTGGATGCCGTCTCCACTCCTGCATTGCTGTTGACTACTTCTGAGTGAGCTACTTACCTGTCACTACCTGCACTTTGACTCTTCGAATTATTAAAAACATATCAATTAAGCATGCGGCTGTACTGGGTTACACATTTATTCATTACAACCTCTGTTTTGTTTACTAGCTTCTCGTGCTTTCACAGAGATCCCATGCATGCTAAGTCTTCAGACATTAAACTCTGTAAGATGTTAGGGTCATTGCAAGTTTTTGGGACAACATTTTTAACAAATATACTGGTCTAATGTTTTGCAATGAAGAAACATGTCAACTAGTGCAGCTGTCTATGTCAGGCTTCGGCGCGTGATGCGGCCGAAGAGTGTTTTGGTGAACTCAATTATACTGCCAGACGAGTAAGTGTAAAACAAAAATGTCTCTTTAATAAGGGAACTAACATTGAACAACGGAAACTACACGAGACACGGTGACAACACAAAACTCACATGTCCTTATTAATTGGTAATATGAGGGCGCACAAAGTAACTGCACCGCTAACCAGCAAAAACGAGGTATGTGGTCAACAGTCAGATCATCATTGCTAGATAATGGGCACTTTGACTGTGTTGTGATGCGCACCTGTCTAGGTGCGTGCACAGTGCTCGCGCTGCACTGGCCATGCAAAACTTAAAAGATATAAAGATGGCATTGTGTTCATTGAGTGCTGTGCATATCAATACGTATATATGTATTCATAATAAATACCATTATGATGAGTGATTGTGCACCTTCACCTCATGCACAAGCAGATCCCTTTCCTCAGAAGAAAATCTTGCTGATGTCCGACCTGGCAAGTCCGCCAGTTTGCTAGCAAGCCTCCAAATGTTCAAACTCACACGTCTCTTAAAGGGGATGTGAGGTCACACACCGATTGGATGATTGCATGTTACACCCAAAACACACCCTTGCTTTAATGAGATCAAGTACAATACTTTTGCTACTTGTGCAAAGAAGGTGGACACACCCAAACACCACTTGCGCCAATACATCTTGATCAGATGCTGTGGATCCTCAAAACAGGGCCCATGGACTCTCACCAAGGATTTAACAGCATGCATTTAATCATGGATCTTCTTGGTCACTCAGTCTCCCTGCCCAACTGAATACACTAAAGGGATTGCTCAACAGCTAGTATGCAGAGTCCCCACCTACGCAAAATGAATGTTGATACTTGTGATACTACAGTGCTGAGAAACGTATAAATAATTAAAATGGCATCAGTGAGCAGAGAATGAGGCAGGATTTTTGCTGATTTCAAACACTGCACAGGCAGCTCACAATAATTTACTAGATCTATATTCACAAACAAACAGCCCAAGTCACACAATGCAGAGACATTTGGCAGCATCTTGCAAACAGAGATGTTCTGACTTTGTTCTGAGTTTTTAGAATGCTGTTTTTAATGAGTCCAGGTCAATGCTCACATCCCTTACAACCCAATTAGTACAGTGTTTCCTATGTCAAGACAGTAAAACCACACTTTGAGTGTGGTTATGTGGCATTGAGGAACTCACCAAAGATGAAAAAACTGTCAAAGTCAAAGCTCAAAAGCATTGGATACCTATAGTTCCCATTCCAAACTCAGCAGCATCTTTCATTAGATGAAGTCATTGGTGTTATGTTCTCAGATTTTAGAAAGCTTACTTCAGCCACAGGATGCATTATACAACATTTATTCAACACTTAAGCAGCCTATACAGTAAAAGTCATAGACTTCCATGTACCTTCCATATGCTGTAAAATGTTAGTCCCTCACAAATGCATCCCCAAGTGTATATACACAGACATAATCATTATGTAAGGCTGCTATGTCCTTTCATCATTTAGCAACAGGGGACTAACAGCTCATTGCTGTGTGTCCTGGAACTACCCAAAGCACCATGCAAATTCTCTCTCTCTCACACACACACACCTTACCAGGATGATTTCCCTCCAAATGGCTTTAAATACAATCAGGATGAATATTACTGATTGTCCCAGTATGGCTCCAGTTTAATGCATCAGGGGATTCCAACAGCAAATTAACTACCTACATGAATATTTAATCTGATATAGTGGAGTAAAAAACAATTAACCAAGGTGCAACACTAGAGGTATGAAGATTTCCATTTTCTCTAAATTAAAAGTAACAAAAAGATTTTCACTGTCTGTAGTTTCCAGTGGCGTATTTTACTGTGACATCCCCTTTTCTGCACAAGTACAATCCTAAATTTGTTTTATTGCATGATATGCCGACCCCTGCTGCTATACCCTTTATTATGTGCCATCTAGTGATGTACAACTTGTTGAAAGTGAACAAATGTGCAAGATCCTTTTAAAAGATATGATTTATGTTAGTTAGTGAAAACTGTAAATAGAACTAAATGCTCACGAGGCAGGCACTACATGCAGCTCATAGTGACTTAGGAGTCATTTGAACTTGTTTTGAGAGCTAATTTAGCACTAAACGCTTTGTGAAATCATCTCAGACCACAAACTAAGGGGTCTGAAAGGAACACCTAACTTGCCTGTTATTAGTTTTTCCTAACTCCAGCAATTAGGAGTTTAGCCCCAAATACAGCCTCAAAATGTAAGCAACAATTTAGCTCACCTAGCTGAAACTGATTTCTGTGTTTCTACAAGATTCCCTTTGAACTCTGAGGCACTTTGAGTTGCACAAACTGTGCAATATAAACTGAGTGATAACATATCACATTCTGGCTTGTTAAAAAGGCATGAATTTTGACAGAGTATAAAGAAACAGCACAGAAATCAAATGTGAGCCCGAATGATGCAGGCCACTGTTGAGCCAAATCTCACAGGACCAATTTGGAAAGTTAAGAGATTCTAAGAGAAATGTTAGAGACTGCAAACTACAGTGACATACAGGAGAAGAAAAACCGGTTGCAACAAACTACAGAAGCAGAGGGCAAATACAGAGCTTTCAATTACAAACTTTTGATTTTGCTAAGAAATATAACTAGTTGGAAATGGGGATTCTTCAGCAGAAATCAACACTTCCATAATGCATTTGGTAGGGAGGGCCAGGGAACAAGTGAACATATGAAAATAGGTCATAAAGAACCTAATCATGTCAGGATTCGGTGCGTGATGCGGCCGAAGAGTGTTTTGGTGAACTCAATTATACTGCCAGACGAGTAAGTGTAAAACAAAAATGTCTCTTTAATAAGGGAACTAACATTGAACAACGGAAACTACACGAGACACGGTGACAACACAAAACTCACATGTCCTTATTAACAGTCCGAGGTCAGAGCCAGCAAACACATACATCCAGGGTAATCCGAAGTTCGTAGTCCAATAGAGACAGTCCGATAATCATACACCGTGGGCGAGGCAGAAGAGAATGGTCCAAAGAAACAATCCGGGTCAAAACACAAGATACCAAAACCGAAGGAATGCGGGAAAGTCAGAGCTGGGGTCTAGAACAATCTGGCAGCGTCCTCATGGGAGGACGCTGCCTAAATAGAGGTGTGAACAGGTGAAACTAATGTGAGCGATGGAGAACGTAAAAAGACCAGAACTAAGGTGAAACAAAACAGGAAACAGTGTCAAAATAAAAGCCGGAACGGGAAGCAGTGGAACCGAATCATGACAGTCTATGGAACAGATGAATAAGATAATCCAGGTTGGAGACTGACAGACATTAACTATGAGTAGAGGAAATTCACTGTTAGTTTTAGTCCCTATATGGGACTAAAACTATTGAACTGTTGAAAAAACAATGTAGAAAATGACTGTCTGCATCCTTTAAGGCTTAATTAGACCATAAATGTTCTCATTAGTTATGTTTATTATTTTTGGTATTTTTTAATGTTATTTGCAGTTAGAATGGTTAATAGTCTTGGAAATATAAATATTACATGAGGTTCAGTTATGTTTGCACATAAACAGCTGGTCGAAATGTCTACTTTTTACTTTTATACTTTGAGTACTTTTCAGTATTTGTACTTTTTTACTTTTACTTGAGTAAAGAGTTTGAATCAGTACTTCTACTTTTACATTTGTCTTTTTTACACAGGCATCTTTACTACTACTTAAGTAACTGTTTGAAGGCCATGATATGCTAACCCCTGGACATAGGAACACAGCTTAACCTCCCACACTAAGGTGGCAATGTTAATAAACATTTTAAGCCTTGAATTAAACATTAACAAATGAGCAAACAACAATGAGCTGCAACTCAGGAAACATGAGCACCACCCACACACCCTGAAAATATAGACCTGAAGCATAAAAATATACTTGGTTCGAATAAGGTACACTAGATTCCTGAAACTGAACTCAAAATATAACATAGCTGTAGCCCAAACATTTGTGATGTTAACTAATCTGCTTATGTAAATGTTAAGTATTACCTATTAAATATGTTGTAATCTAACTCCCTTATATATGAGAATACAAGCTCAGACCAAAAATCTGCTGCTCATAGATACATATCAGATGAAAATACTCAGTGATGTAAGCAATTAAGTAGAATTTATGAATGACAAAGTACTAAATAACCTCTATGCATGAATTGTGTGTAATATGAATGTATGAAAATATAATGTCCAAGTCCATTGTCCTTTGATTAGTTCACTCCCTTGTAGTTTCATTCTATCACCTCAGGGTCATCATCCTCATCACCATCTGCTTTTTCATCCTCACTAGCTGCATGTCTTTTTCTCAACTGCTCTAAGCATCACTGACCTCGACACCACTCGCTTGTGCTCCCTCCTCATGCAGGTCGACTAGATGAAAACACAGCTGGATCATAACCAGGCTCATTGTCAGGGCGAGCATCAACTTCACTCGTACTCCCTCCTCATTCAAGGCATCCCTTGGATCACATCTTCCTCTTCTAAAATCATGATCCGCTCCAAGTCATCTTTGTCTTCAGAACCTATTACACCACATACAGGCCTCTTCTGCGAGGGAGGTCTCACTTCCTCCTGATCACCTTCACATACACAAAATCTCCTGCTCTCACTTTGGACTTTCCATCCTCCTGGACCTCTCTGACCTGGAGAGAGACAACACAGGCCACACAGGAGGAAATGCTCCCGCACATGTTAGTTATTTGTAAGTCACTGTCAGACTCAGAATTTTCAGAAATGTGTTCCTCATATTCTGAAACCTCTTCCTCTACTTCATCAACAGAAGCTTGTCTCTCTTCCAAAATTACTTCAAAGGCCCTCTGAGCAGGGACTCTTTTTGCCATCTTAATCCGTTGAGATATCAGTTGTGAAATGTGAAGGACAACACTGGCTGAGCTATAGTTAGTATGTCTGTCCAGTACCCAGTGTGCAGGGGTGGAAGGTGTTACATGTGAGAGCATAGAGATGTAAATGCTTGAAGTGGAGACACTGGAACACACCTGGCTAATAAAGCTGATTCTGATTGTCTCTCTCAAAACATAAGGGTCGTAACTTGTGGGCGACTGTGGTTCACTGGGTAGAGCTGTCATCTCCCAACTGGAGGGTTGGAGGTTCAAATCATGGTACCTGCTGTCCATGTGTCGAAGTGTCCTTGGGCAAGGCACTGAACCCCCAAGTTGCCCCTGATGGTTAGAGCCATCGGTATAATTTGGCGCTGCAGATGGCTGCCTCGGTTCTGTACTGAAACAATTCCTTGTACTACTTGGCCAAATAAAGGTCCTTATCCTCATTCACACCTCTGGATGCAGCACCAGCATTCTCCTCCTGAATCCTCCTCAAGATGACTTCAGACTCAGAACCTTCATTTTGGAACTGGCTTATGCATTGACAGATCTGTATGTACAAGGTAAATTTACAGGTGCAATACCCGTAAATATCCCTTCTACATACAAAATCAAACAATTTTATGCTAAACTACTCAACAGATGTGTACTTCATCCCCAACAAATGAGGGGCAGAGGGGCTTATGCTCAATCTCATTCTATTCTTCTAAGTGTGTGGTCATTGAAAATGTGTTGTGTTGTATGTTCTTCACAGAGAATGAGCCAATGCCACCGACTGAGCCTGAAAAAATAATTGCTTGTATCTTTTTTCCTTTGCTAAAAAGTGAAAATGGGTCTCACATACCCAAACACCACACAAGGGTTAAATCTTTGACTTTGAGTTTAATTAGCCTTCTATGTCTTTAGAAAAAACCATCTTGAGGTATTCGTAGGGGGACATGATATTGGCTGATTTTGGAAGACTGGCTTAACATTCTGGGTGATCAGTGATGTTGGCACTGTGGGGTGTTCTCCACCAGGGTAAGCATGGAACACCTTTTGATACATCATCATCTTCTTCATTTTCCTCTTCACCCACAGACTCATTGTCAGACAGGCCATCTGTTTTCAAAAGAACCCAGGAAGCCTAAAATTAGAATAGGTCATATACCTCTTCACCCACTGATGAACACATGCACACACATGTTCATTACATACAGTATGTTACTCTACTGACTGAACCCTGATCTCCTAACTCCCTCAAACCTGATTCTGGGGTCCACTCCTCCTCACTGTCAATCTCCTCAAGCTCACTGTCCTCGCTGTCGGTAGGAATGAGCCTAACTGCTCGATCATATCCCTTACACTCATAAAATGTTTGTACATCCACTTCCTATGAGTAATAGTAGATAGTACAGCAAAAAGTTGATTATGGTGGTAATTATGCATCCCTGCACATCTCCATCCATGAGTATGTTATTGTTCAACCAAAAGTGCTCTAACGGCACAATGTTGCCCTGAGGCAACAAATGAAAAACTACCATTTTAGTATATAGATAAAGATAAAAGGTGTCTTTACTCATTCAAATATGCTTCTTCACGTATTCATGCACATCAGAGATATTATTTATACAAAGTTATTTAAACTTAAACATGTTAAACTGTGAAATTTATCTTACCTTCTGCTAGCAGTGTGTCCAAGCCAACTATGTTCCCAAAAAGGACTGTTCCACCCCAAGGCGAAAGGTCAAACCCAGGCCCACCTCAAATTTCATTGGTAACAAGACCTATTATCAAACTTTGTGACATGTGGGCCAAAATAGTGGTTTGTTGCCTGAGGACAACACCATGCCATAGAGGGTTAGAGTTTTTTAGCAGCCATGAGGGGACTCTACTTGGCCCTCTTTATTACATTTTGGATTTTTAAATGTCAATTCACCTGCAGCCATGTTATCAACATCATTGAGAGTATTCAGGTGTACTAAGTGGGCTCATTTTGATGTATTTTTATTTGTTGAGCTCTAATGCACTCTTTGTGTTCACAAACATATTTTCAGCAGTGTGCATGGATGCGGAATATACAGAGAAAACTGTTTTAATTTCATAAATATCACATCAGGGCTCCAGACTGCAACCCCTTATTCTGTTGGTAATTCTATAAGTTTGACCTTCCCAGCTCTCTCTGATTTACATATTTACGGTCTGTGATCGTAGATATGACTGAATGTGATTTCTAAATGCATTATGATCACAAAATAATAATTTTGGTAATCTTGGTGTTAAGAGAATGTCACTTACATATTCTGTATGAGACTTTCTTAAAATAATATCAGCTAACATGAGTGATGATATATTTTGAGTATAGTGTGATTTTAACTGCTTTTGACTATCATTTTAGATCACTGTTTGCTGTGGATTAACTTGTGTGTTTTACAAAGTAAATGCTAAAAAGTATTACTTTCACAATGTTCAGGGTTGAGGAGTCAAGGTTTGGATCCTTACCAGTAGTCAAACCACAGTGCAATGCCACCAAGAAAGCCAGGCATTCCAGTGTCTACCCAAGACACAATTTGCTATGAAGAACTCTTTGCAGATTCATCATATAATAAAATACATAAGAGCTTCAGATTATGTACTATGAAAATCAGCACAATGACCCTTATTGTGTGGATACACCAGGTCTATTTGGTCTATATAGAGATAGTACTTTGTGTGGTTCTGGATGATATATTTTTCCTAATAAAGATCTGTGGACCAAAACATTAATATTAAAAAGTACAAGTGTGGGATTTGTCTTGTTTAAGTTCAGTTTTGTTTTTATTAGGCAGTAATATACTATGACTGACAAAATATACAATTGTGAAAATCCTTTTTATTTCAAATAGCCCTTATATGAGACAATTTGATTTATCATCACATTGCCTTAGATAAAGTTGTAAAAAGTGATGATTCTGCAGTGTGAGGCCTCCAGGTGAATCCTTTATTCAACACCTTTCATGAACTCCAGGAATTCTGTCAGAGAGAACATACAAACTCAATATACATTTATCAGTAGACTTACAGTAGAAAAAAACTAATCCAGTTTAATAATACAGTCTGCAATAAAATCCCCATGTATCCTCATTCCTTCATGAATTAATAATGTTTTGTTTAGGTAAATGATGTAAAAAAAAAAATAAAAAATTCTCACTCCCCTATAAAAGATGCCTTTTCTATCTTTGAGTTTCTGAAGCAATGTAGTTGTGAAAGAAATGTCCCAGGCCTATATACTCAACTCTTCTTATCCTTATACAAAAAAAATTCCTTGTGTGTGTAAAAGCCATTCCCGGCCGGCAATCGGGCGAAGGCGGGGTACACCCTGGACAGGTCGCCAATCCAGCGCAGGGCCATTATACTGACATATTTCTTTTATTTTACCCACCTTGTTTATATTAATGAGGCTAGGCTACATAACAGAAACACATCTGTGTATAGGAGTAGCCACAAAAACTACAGCCTACAGTAACTCTGAAGACTTGATTTACTAGATTACTTCCCATTTCTCCTATAATCCACCCTTATTCTCCTGCTTTAGGGTTCAACTCATGAATATGTGCATTTCTACCTGAAGTTTTATCCTCAGTTTACGCTGCTTATAAGACACAATCCTAGTTCTCGTTAAGTCTCTGCTACAGTATGTGTTTTCTAACCTTGGTTGCCTTTTGGACTTTTTTTTATTAACTTTTTTCTTCTTTGTGGCCCCATAGGTGTCCCCAGGACACCGTGTATTTTTCTCTGTCCATAGTCACATGATTTTGGTTACTTGTGAGCATTCAAAAAAGCAGGATAAGTGAAAACATGGGGGTTGTTCATAGTGAAATAAGGAGAACTAAGGGTTTTCAGTTCCAGAAACATTTGAACTCTGAGCCAGTTATTGCGATAACTTAATGTGTGAATCTAGTCTGTTTGCTGATAGGTTTTCTTCAACAAATACACACTTTCTCTCTGTCTCCTCCTGCAGAAGCTGACAGGCTACTTCGTTTCCTCATGTCATGATGAGCATGAGGGACACTGAGTTGGAAGAGATGGTCAGGTAGAAATGAGGGAGATATGAAGAGGAAGTCATCTAGAAGGTGGACCAGGTGTTGAATTTTGTAGAATCCAACACAAGGACAAACAGCTCTGGGCATCTTTTATAACCAAACTAGAGTCTGAATGAAAAGTAGAATGAGTCTCACCAATGTACTCTGAATAGGTGCCAATAAGGCCAGACCCTAAAAACCCTGGTTTTGTCAGCCAGATGCCCCTTGTGGCAAGTTTTATTAATTGACCATTGCATATTTATTGTCATCACTGGGAATGAGACTGTTGATGCTCAGGACTGAGCTTCCAAGAAGGGTGGAGAGATCAATTATGAGGTGTTCCTTGCCAGAGTGTTTCTTGGTTGTGGTTGAGGTTAATCCTGGTGATGGAGAATGGTGATTAACAGAATTCGAGGATCATGAACCGGTTTTGACTTCCTTGGCTAGTAACTGATTGACCATTTCCAGTTTCCTGATCACTGATTTAAGGTAGTTACAGGCAAGTGAAGTTGTGGGGGGTTGACCACGAAACCCAGGTGAGAATCATTAGTGAAGTCTTCAACCAGGAATGAGATGAAAAACTATGCTCCTAAATTATGCAGCTAAACTACAAACGCAGATATGTTTTGAAGGGAACATATTTGATTGTTGGATGTGTAACGTACCCCTATAGTTTTTTTTTAAAACCACCCCTCTCTTATAGCCTACTTCTCAGGTCACCGTGTCTCCTAAAAGGTTTCTATACAACTCTTTTTTTGATTGTTGAATAATACTCCAATGTAAAACTTCATTGAATGAATGAAGCCCAGCTTTTTTCTACAAACAGCAACTAGTTTTTACTGTTTGGAGAAAATAGTGTAGCTCCAAAACATAGCACTGCTATTTCAAATGCTTGAGTTTGAGTTTGCTTTGCATTTTCTTTGACCCACTGCTAGGCTTCTTGATCATGTGGGAGTGGCACCAGCTGCTGAGAACTGACACATAACTCACAATGTCAATATGGTGTTACCAGCTTGCAGCGTGCAGCCCTTGGTCCACATTATCTTAACTCCTCATCAGAAAAACAAGTGAAAGACTCTAATTTCAAGTCTTGCTGCAATGAAATTATAAATAAAAAGTGACTGCTACTGAATGTAAGAATGTTCTCTTGGTGCAATATTTCAGCCAATCACGTGTCTCGATGAGCTGGCTCTGTTGAAGGTAGAGCTCAGTGTGTGGCAGAACATTTACTCTGCTGATGGTTGTCATATTTAATTATTTAAGTTTATTTACCATGCTACTCATTTTAATACTTATTCGTTTAATTTATTTGATATTAGGAAAAAAATTGCTCAAGAATGTCATCATTTTCTGATGTGTGATGATGTGCAGCATCACCATATTAGAAAATCACAAAGCCATGTGACTGTGTCTGTGAACTACAGTGGAAAATGAAATGTAATGCGTCACAGTGTGAGATGTGAAAGGGCTGTAACAGTGTGTGTGACCACTCTGCTGATAGGAGGCTGCAACAGACAAATGTCATCACTGCTGCACTGTTTCATTTTTCAGTTGCCAAATTATCTTAATTTTGTGATCACTTTCTGGCATTATTGCATTAGGGGGAGATATGAGCGCACTTCTAATGAAATCAACCACAAACATTATGACTATGATCTAATCTGGCATTTGATAAATTCTGTTGTTCAGCAATGCTTTGTGAATAGCTTTCATCTGTACAAGGATCTAA
>NW_018127978.1:1967942-1971779 GCF_001952655.1 Monopterus albus | reverse complement strand
ATGCCATCACGGCCAGCAGGCTAGCGTGTGTTGATCTAGCTCAGTGCAGCATACACGTCAGTGGAGGTGAGTGTGAGTGGCTGGTGGTCTGCGGAGGGTCTGGACTTGATAGCTGTCTCCTTGTTGTCCTGGTCAAAGCAAGCATAGAAACCATTTAGCTCGTTGAGGAAGGAGATGTCTGTGGTTGTTGGGGTGGAGTTGCCAAGCTTGTAGTCACTGATGACCTGGATGCCCTTCCGCATACATCGGGAGTTAGAGTTTGTGAAGTGTTCCTCGACCTTTAGCTTGTACGGGTGCTTGCCCTTCTTGATGCCCCTCCTTAAGTTGGCCCTGGATAAGCTATGGGCCTGTGCATCACCAGAGCCTTGTTCATCTATGGCTTCTGATCTGGGTACGTGGTGATCTGTTTCTGGGTTGTGACACTGTGGTAGTGTTAATGTAGTCCAGCACAGAGGAAGTGTAGGTGTCGATGTTCATGTGAGAGTCACAGGTAGCCCAGGAGGCAAACGTACTCCAGTCCGTGTGGTGAAACCTGTCCTGTAGTACAGAGTCTGTCCCCTCTGTCTACACTTTGGTGGTCCTCATTGATGGCTTCACATGGCGGATGAGTGGTGAGTACTTGGGAATGAGGAACCCATATCACTGGAGTTATTGTGCAAACAAGTTTGGTGTTTTATTTCTATATGGACCTGCAAAATGCCCACATTTTTATTATTATTAATGTTGACACTGAACACACTAGTTGCACTGGACTATTTGCACTATGTATATGATATATTGATGTTTGTGTGCTGTTACAAACAGAGGAACAGCAGAGGTGGTTTTCATCTAAAGCAAAAGTGTGTGCACAAGTCCTGGCCTGGGTGAGCAAAATGAAGCTGTGCAGGGCGCAATGAGGATACAGAATGGCCAAAAACTTTGGCACATGTCCTGGAGCCTCACTCACAGCTGTTGTGTTCATTGTGGCTGACTGACATATGAACTGACATGGACTACTGTATGTGCCTACTGCATAATATGCTGCCTGTTAGTTTTTCTGGGTTTATGTTCTGTTTTATGGTTGATCCTTTGGCTGTGTACTGTACCACTGTTTTGGGGGTTTGGTACAGCTCAATCAAAATCAATCAAAATGTATTCATATAGCACTTTAAAAGCAACGTCTGGTCGACCAAAGTACTTTACAAGGGCAATGTAAAAACCAGATTAAATAATGTCAAATAGAGAAATACAACAACATAGATGCACTAGTGGACTAGCTGGACTTAACTGTCTTTTTTTCATATTTGATGATGCCCAAAGTGTTAAAATGGCCAGCGTGATAAATACACTTCAGCAAGAAAATATAACTATCAGCACAGTAATTGTGCTGCCTGGAACTGAGCTCTACCTTCAACAGAGCTGGCTCATCAAGACACATGATTGGCTGGAATACTGCAGCGAGAGAACATCCTTACATTCAGTAGCAGTCACTTTTTAATTATAATTTCATTGTAGCAAGATTTGAAAATAGTCTTTCATTTGTTTTTCTGATGAGGGGTTAAAATAATGCCCAGGACCAAGGGCTCTATGCCGCAAACTGGTAACACATACCAATACCGTGAGTTATGTGTCACTTCAGAGCTAATCTTTGAAGTAGCACAACCAATTCAGAACCCTATACTGTTGGTGGAGGGTATAGTGGCCAAAAGGAGAACTGGAGGTTGGATTTTATGAGCCTCATGCAGGGTTAAAACACTGCATTATTGACACAGCAACACCGACAGGGCACCGCAAATAAAATGCAGAGAAAACGTATGATACTTTGAATGCCTATAAACCTGCAAAGGTATGCAATGACACGTGTGTAGTCATCACTTCAGCAAATGCCAACAAGGAGGTAATAAAGGCTTGTCTCCTCCATTAATAATTTCAGCATTTCTTTGCCTTCTTAGCCATAAATTCTATATGTCTTCATTCAATCAATGCTCAAACATGGCTCAGTCTACACTGAGTTTCTATACTTTGGAAGATGAACATAAGTAAATAAGAAGAAATAATGCTAACTGTCTCATTAGTTTTCATGCTGCTTTGTTTACAACGCTGTTTACCGTGGCAGGTATTTGACATCACCACCATGATGATGTCAAATACTGTATAATATACCAGAGGGGAAACAAGCTCATCTGCTGGAGAGCTGAGCTGGTTCAGTCAGCAGTAGGAATGCTGTCAGAAGCCAGTTTCAGCTCAGTATAAAAAACCCATGTATACATGGTACTATTGGTGGGAAAGCGGTATTAGCCTAGCTAGAAGGCCTGCTCGGCATCCTCTCTTCGACTTTCTCTCCCTCTGCTCTCTCCTCTGCTTGTTGGGCCTGCTAACAATCCATGTTATGAGCCCACCAAAAGCCTCCTGTGGCTACTGACTTGTACTGTAGACCAATATCAATTAAATCCTGTCGACTATCCCGCTTAACAAAATCCAGCAAGTGGGCCCCCCCAAAAAACATAAAAGGACAAAGAAAATTCACCTAATAGGAGCAAAGGCCTGCTGCACTCATGTGCACCAGCATCTTGAGCCATCCTCCATATAATTTGAGTGTCGTTGTAGCTGATAAAAATAAGAGTACCTGTGTAATATCATATACCATAATACTGTGAAACCATGATATTTTCTGAGATGGTTATAATACCTTGAAAATCTCCTACCATTGCAACCATACCTCAGAGCTAATTAAACTCTCATTATCTGTTCTGGAACTGAAAACTCAGAGTTTAACATCATAGGGTTAGTCACCTAACAGTTCATGGTTAAGTTCAGTTTGTTGAACCACCTCTCTGGAATACCCCTGTGGTCTACTTCTTTTTTGATGTTTTCTGTGTTTATATTACTCTGTCTGCTTATGGCTCTCCGCTAGTTGGTCTTATGGGGTCCCTTAGCATAGGCTCTTCTACTTGGTCAGTGGTATGTGGGTTTTTATTTGACTGGCTCGTGGATTTCTACTGTGTTATTTCTTACCATCCATACTACTCCCTCTGCCTCACTGTTATTCTGTCATTTTGCATGCCTGACCCTGTTTGCCATTTTGTAGTTGGCTCTGGTTTTTCATTGTTTTGTCTGCCTGGCCTTTATTAGGTCTTGTTTTCGGATTATTTAATAAACTGTTAAGTTTACATACAGTGGGGCAAATAAGTATTTGATACACCACCGATTTTTCAAGTTTTCCCACTTACAAAGAATGGACAGATCTGTAATTTTCATCACAGGTACACCTCAACTGAAAATCCAGTAAATCACATTGTTAGATTTTAAATAATGTATTTCCTTTTTATTGCATGAAATAAGTATTTGATACAATAGAAAAATAGAACAGAGGTCAGACGTTTCCTGTAGTTCTTGACCAGGTTTGCACACACTGCATCAGGGATTTTGGCCCACTCCTCCATACAGGTCTTTTCCAGATCTTTCAGGTTTTGGGGCTGTCGCTGGGCAACACAGAGCTTCAGCTCCCTCCATAGATTTTCTATTGGGTTCAGGTCTGGAGACTGGCTAGGCCACTCCAGGACCTTCAAATGCTTCTTACGGAGCCAGTCTTTAGTTGCCCTGGCTGTGTGTTTGGGGTCATTGTCATGCTGGAAGACCCAGCCACGACCCATCTTCAATGCTCTTACAGAGGGAAGGAGGTTGTTGCCCAAAATCTCGCAATACATGACCCCATCCATCCTCTCCTCAATACGGTGCAGTCGTCCTGTCCCCTTTGCAGAAAAGCACCCCCAAAGCATGATGTTTCCACCCCCATGCTTCACGGTTGGGATGGTGTTCTTGGGATTGTCCTCATCCTTCTTCTTCCTCCAAACACGG
>NW_018127978.1:1959989-1967877 GCF_001952655.1 Monopterus albus | reverse complement strand
GCTGATCCCTCACCTTTCTCAGGATCATTGATACTCCACGAGGCGAGAGCTTGCATGGAGCCCCAGTCCAAGGGAGATTGACAGTCATCTTGAATTTCTTCCATTTTCTAATAATTGCGCCAACAGTTGTTGCCTTCTTACCAAGCTGTTTGCCTATTGTCCTGTAGCCCATTCCAGCCTTGTGCAAGTCTACAATTTTGTCCCTAGTGTCCTTGGACAGCTCTTTGGTCTTGCCTATAGTGGAGAAGTTGGAGTCTGATAGATTGAGTGTGTGGACAGGTGTCTTTTATACAGGTAGCGAGTTCAAACAGGTGCAATCAATACAGGCAATGAGTGGAGGATAGGAAGCTTCTTAAAGACAAACTAACAGGTCTGTGAGAGCCAGAATTCTTGCTGGTTGGTAGGTGATCAAATATTTATTTCATGCAATAAAATGGAAATAAATTATTTGAAAATCTAACAATGTGATTTACTGGAATTCTTTTGTAGATTCTGTCTCTCACAGTTGAGGTGTACCTATGATGAAAATTACAGATCTGTCTATTCTCTGTAAGTGGGAAAACTTGAAATATCGGTGGTGTATCAAATACTTATTTGCCCCACTGTATGTAAATTTAACAGTTGTATTAAATAATCCAAAAACAAGACCTAATAAAGGCCAGGCAGACAAAACAATGAAAAACCAGAGCCAACTACAAAATGGCAAACAGGATCAGGCATGCAAAATGACAGAATAACAGTAAGGCAGTGTATCAAATACTTATTTGCCACACTGTACATTATCATACCAAAACATTTTAGAGGTCATGCATGTCAAGATATCATTGCAAAGATAATACTCTGGAGTTTCATTCTGTATATTGTTCTTACTCCTAGTCCAACCATGGTTAAGTTATACAGTGTTTGAATCTGTCTTTAGCATTGGTCATTTGCTCATTCTTGAAACACTTAAAAATATTTCTGTTCCTGACAAAGACCTCTAGAGGCCATTTTAATAAGGACTGTGATGCTCTTGTTCAAAACAAGGAAATGCTAGTAGCAGTAGTTTTGGAAGTTTATGAGGATGTATTTTTTTGAATAGTTTGAAAGACATTCCCTTCAAACATGAATTGCAAATGCAAAATGCTTGCATTTGATAATCAGAGAGCATACAGTTAGTGTATGTTGTTTGCTGTTGTGCCTCTAATGAACTGACTCCCATACCATCATAATCAATTTTGCCATCATTGTTTTTGTCTCCATCCCTCATCAGCTCCTCAATGTCATCTTCGGTGATGGCTTCTCCAGTGGACTGCAGCATGGTCTTCAGCTCCTCTAAGTCTATGTAGCCGTCTCCATTCCTTAACATAAGATAAATCAGTTGTATTGTCATCTATAAGCCTTCTGAGTGTACTGAACCATGTCATTTCTCTCTAATATGGTCTGTCCTGTTGAGGTTTGGGTATTGGTGGAAGTCACCCTAAATATCAGTTTGACTTTAGTGAAATTTAAATCATCTGTCAAGTCTACTAGTGAAAGTCAGCATTGATTGCTTTTACTCGATTGGTGATATTTACTTTTAATTTTTTAGTGGCTCTGTGCAGTGCATCAACAGATACAAATAAAAACCTACTTGTCAAACATGCGGAAAAGTTCAGCCAACTCCTCTTCTGGTTTTCCTTTGCCCTCCTCCTTCATGCATCGAACCATCATAACCAAGAACTCATCAAAATCTACTGTGCCACTGCCTGTGAACAATGCACCATAACAAACCTCTCAAAATCCAATTTTCCCCTTAAATTTACATTCAAGCTGCTTTAGTGTTGTTCAAAGAATTTTCTTCTACTCTGTGACAATGTGCAGTGATGAGACAAGCTTGGGGATTTTGACATACCATCTTCATCCACCTCATCAATCATTTCCTGTAACTCTTCAGGGGTGGGATTTTGTCCCAGCATCCTCATCACCTTTCCCAACTCTTTGGTGCTGATGCAGCCATCCGCTGCATCTTGGACGAATATATCGAATGCAGCCTTGAACTCTAGAAGAGACACAGCAATGTAACTGTCTGACAAGGAGACGGGTATTTAATTTACTTATAACTACAAACAGAAACTTGTGTCCTTATTTGTAACACCAAGAAAGATTGCTGACATAATTTATTATTGGAAACTTTATTCTGCATATACAGAACACTGAGTTGTTTTCTTGCCTTAGACACATTGGTATTTTACCTATAATCACTATTAGTATTAACACATATTTCTTTCCAAGAGAGGTTTTGGATAATATTATTATTCATTAAAGTATCTGGAAATTACGCAACTTTTTGTAAGTTTTGCAAATGACAAAATACACAGTACTTCTATTGTTCCTTGTTCTTTATTGCTGCATGATTTGTTTGAATTTGTAAGTCAGCTCTCTAAAATAGTGACGGTCTGAGTGTTTTATGATATAGCAGATGTCAGCTCTCATTCACTTGGTCACATTTTTTTAAACATCTGTCTTTTTTCTATCACCAGCTCACAGTTTTTCTTTATCTTACTTTTTTCTGATTAAATATTTTTAACACCAATAAATACAACAAAACATGACAGTGAACTCTCCCCCTTCTTCTAATGGCCATTCTAGTTGCATTCAGTGTTGCAGAGCAGTGACCTTTTATAGCCCAGGGACCAAATTTAGTTCCTGGCTCTGTCAGTTAAAACCAAGTATAGTTCCTCTGTTGCTACAAAGGTTTCTGAAAAGGGTTTTTTAAAAATATATCTGAGGCACAGGAAGGCTATAACATAAATCAGACTTTACCTTTCCATAGCACTGTTAGTAGTAGTAGTCACAATAGTAAATAAGAGTTATTAGTGTTATCAGTTGCAGTAACAGGTACATAATGGTAGTGATATTAACAATAAGTAACAATAAATAGTAGTAGTAGTAGTAGTAGTTTCCTCACCATTTTTTTGTTCCTCTGTCAAGTTCTCAACCTGAAGGGAAACAAAATCAGGATTAACACTATACATGTCATTGTGTTTTTCACAGTAGCTAACTTCTTTTTAACACTCTATAGTTGGAAAATAACTTCAACTGAACTATACTGATCATTGTGCTGCTCTCAGTGTAGTATGTCACACTGCTGTGTTCTTCACGTACTATTTTTGGGATCCAAAAGCGGGTGTCACCTATTTGTTTTAATTGCCATCAGCTGTCCTCCACCAACCCCCTCCTCGAAATTGTCTAAGTGCTCTTTGTTCTATTGTCAGGCACAGAAATATGACCTAACCACAGCAGTCTGTCACTGTGCTTTATCTGGGCTTGTCACACTTATACTACCAGTCAAATGTTGGGACACACTTTCCCATTCAATGGGAAAGTATGTGTACATACTGTACTTTTGACTGTTTTAGACTGCTAGTATATTAAAGGAACAAGCAGAAACTTGTTTTTCTGCTATCAAATCATAGAAATTAAATTTTTATAAAAATAGAACTAAAAAGTGGTCATCACAGGAAGACATACCATAAACCTGTCAGACTATTGTGAAAAAACAGAAACATGACAGCAGTCACTGCAGAAGGAACTCATTACCTCAAAAATTCTCATCATGAGTCCATTCATTATGTTGATGTTTTTATATTTTATTAACTCAGTTAATTATTTGTTTTATATTTTCTGTCATTTTGTTTCAAGGCAAGGAAAAATTATTTATACAACACATTTTCATACACAAAGTGCTTAACACAATGCACAAAACAGATACAATATGAAAATGTATACAAAATGCACACAAATAGAAAAAAACATTTAAGTATAACTATATAAAACATTAGAATGCATAATAGATTAAAACATTCAATGCAATTAAATTCAAAGTCATATCTATAATCCAATGAAATAGCAACATAAAATAAGGACTCAAAAAGCCATCAAGCTGAATCCCAACTGCTGTGATACACTGAACAAACATTTTATATTGTAGCTTCACAAAGGCATTAGTTACTGCAGGACTGTTGTCTACAACTTTACTATAGTTTTGTAGGTGTATGCTCTGACCATTGAACTTAACTTCCAAGCACAGAGTTACTGTGAATGACAGCTGTCACAATAGCATTTAAACTTTATCAAATATATGCATACCAGCAGAGATCTCCAACATCACTTCATGCAACAGTGTGTTGTATGTTTGTCTTACTTTTTTTTGAAGTACAACATACAAGGGCAAGATTATTTCTAGGATTTTTGGATTATTACATTCTTTAAAAATTATCATCATATAATGTAATAAAACATATCAAATTTGGCCTTATCTGTACTCACAGCTGCTTTATATACATCATCCATGGCTGCTGGTTCGTCCCTGCCTTACACACACCACTGCACTCACTCAGCTATTGTATATATATATACTGGCAGCAGCAACTGTCTCAGCCTTTATTGTTGGAGGTGTGTGGCACTGAAAAGCTTTTGACCCATCCCACAGAATCCAAGGGTAGCGGAAGGAGGAGTGACAGAGAAAGAGATAAAGAAGGAGAGAGAGCTATATATAGAAAATAACATAAGTAACCTAACAACAGTGGAACACTGACTACAGCACATACTGTAAGCAGAGATGCTTTCGGTATTGTTACCTAATTCCTCCTCACTTCAAGGAAACAATGGTCAGTGATGACTCACAGCCAACCTTTTTTTTTTTTACTCCTTTCTCCCCTCCCTCTGTCCTCCACAATACCCATAAGAAATACCAACACCCCCACGTGGCACCAGCTGTCCTTCCATCGCCCCCTTTTAGATTAGTATAACAGTTTCCAGAGAATCTGACTCTATCAGCTACAACTGAAGATATTGCTTTTCACATTAACATGGGGAGATTACCATACAAACCTTTGTAATCAGGTTTTTGCAGCTATATTGAACATGACTATAGTGAAAACAAGAACATACTCCTATTACTGTGGATAATCATAATTTTACTGTGTCAAAATGCACATTGTTCCTGAATAATGTGTTTCTGCAAGTTCTCATGCAGTCCACTGTCCTTTTTCAAATTTTCAATCTGTGTGCAGGTTCTAAGACATGCCCAGTCTTTGTCAATACCAAATTAGGAGGTACATGTGGGATGGGCACCTCTCTTAAATATGCGCTGTTCTGCCTAAGCTGCTATCCCAGGCATGTCCACCTCATATGACCTAGGTGTGGAAGCAACACCTGCCATTGTCTGTTGAGTGTCTGTAGGCCAAGACCTGCACTGGGTCAGGTGCCCACAAAAAATGATGTGTAATGGGTAAAAAAATATGTTTATATTAATTCATGGGCACAAGCAAAAAATAGACAAAATATGGGTGGGTAGCGAGTGAAATGATTTAAATGAAAAAATAAATAAATGAAGGTGCAACTTCTTTTAAACATCTAGTCCATCATAATTTTAACAAGCCTAAATAATAAACCTATTTATTGTGAAGGTCTGTGGTACACGCTTTGACCCCTCAACTCACATCCAGCTAATTGGGCATCAGTAAGACGTAGGCATCAGTGTGACAAACTGGGTACCGAAAAAAGCGAAAATAGGTAGTGATGAATACAAAATTGTGGATAAATACTCAACTCAACTTTATTTATAGAGCACTTTAACACAGCCAAAGCCAAACAAAGTGCTTAACATAAGATTCAATTTAAAACATATAACACGTGAACAACTACATTAATAAGAATAAAACAATAAAATAAAATAAATGACCCAAGATAGCAAAATAACAAAATACTATCCAAAACCAAAACTCAGCAAACAGAGTCTCATGCCATATCAAATGCCAAGGCATACAAATGGGTTTTCAAGTAAGTTTTAAAAATGGCCAACGAGGGGGCCTGCCTAATGTAAAGCATTCCATAGCTTAGGAGCCACAATGGAAAACGCTCTGTCCCCTCTAAGTTTACGCCTAGCCCTTGGTACCCCCAGCAGGAGCTGGTCAGCTGATCTGAGGCACCAAGAGGGAGTATAAGGAAATAAAAGCTCAAGAAGGTACAGTGGTGCAAGACCATTTAAAGGCTTAAAAACAAATAAAAGAATCTTAAAATGAATCCTAAAGGACACCGGGAGCCAGTGAAGGGATGCCAAAATTGGGGTTATATGCTCCCCCCCCCGCTCATGGCTTCCAGGAGTGACTCACAGCTGTTGTAAATCCCATGATGACAAGTGCAGCTGTAGAACATCTCCTGAGTACAAGTGCTGCTACTTAACACTCAGCCAGACTCCCAGTCAACGCCAGTTCGTTGTATATCTTTGACCACAAAGTTTTGGCTCTTTCAGTAGACAATGAACTTTGCTCTATGAATACTACTTCTTATCAAGTAAGACTGTTTCTTCTTCTTCTGCACATTTTTCAACTGTGTGTCTCTCTGTGGGAATCCAGCCCATCTCCAGCTACCTGGGCTACTCTTCTGCTGCAGCCTCCAGCACAAGCCCCAGACGAAGCTCGCAGCTTCACGATCCCCAGCAGCAACTCACTTGACCAGCACATCTCTGTCTGGGCCTCTCGTCTGCTGCGTCCTCAGCTCGAACTCCTGTCACAGTCCTCCTGCTCTGGCTCGAGCAGACTATCTCTGTCTGCAACAACTCCCTTCAGTACCCATTTATCTGCTGTGAACATTCTGTAATAAAACCACTGTCCATAACCAGTTCTCTGCAGTTTGGTCCCAGCTCATTTCCTCTCCTGCCGTTTGGCGAGAGAGCGATCATAACACTTTGCTGCTTGTAAATAGTGCCTGCAGTTGCAAATCAATTCAGAGAAAATTACTGAAGTGCCAAGAATCATTTATTAGACAATAATAGTGATTATATGTTTTAAAGGCAGGATACAGGATCACATTGTTAGTTTTTATTGTCTTAGTCTCTGCAGAGAGCCCAGTCAGTCAGTCTCTTCAAGCGTTTTCTCCCCAGGTCTTCGTGCACACGCGCACTGACCAACTCCTTTTCTATATTTTATCCAATTTTTGTCCCCCTATTTGCGTCAATTCTCAAATTTACTTCTCGTTTACGAGAACACACTGCAATGTTCTCAATAACAGGAAGGGCTGACTGAACGATTCTCTCAGAGTTCACCACTTCTTCCCCTCCACTATCTGTCTCACTCTCTGCTAAAAATGGCTCTAAGGCCTTCTGAGCAGTGTACCGTTTGCTTATGGTGCTGGACAATTGAAATTGAAATGACACTGCAATCAAGAGCTATTTATATGTAAATATAATGTATAGTCCACGTAGTTTCAGGTCAGCAGCTTTTTTTCTTTTGTCAGTTTTCTTTTAGTAAAAATCTAAAAAAGGGTCAATTTGACCTGGATGCAACACAAGGGTTAAATTAGATTGTATTTACATCTATTAAATGTATTATAAAAATGGTATATGGTATGCATCTCTGCATTTAAAACTGGGTAGTTTTGCAGACATTTAAACTTTAGGTTTTTTCATGTCACTTGCTAAGTTTGCTTAACACCAGTAACACTGAAAGGAATGTTTGTCAAAGTCCTCTAATCTTGATTTACCTATTTTAATTCACCCACTCCATTGATAGAAGCTTGATAAACAATTTAGCACACGAAAATAGTCACAACTGCCTTTATTTGCACAACATAAATTAAAAAAGAACTATGACAATTTCCTTTTTTGAGACATGATGGAGTTGTGGACATGATTCTTTAAATCTTTCCAGTTGCGACTGCCCAGTGCTGGTTCTGCTTCAAGTGCCTTGAGGCAGACCTCTTTACCAGGAACTCTTTGCATAGTGATGCACTGCCCCAGTTGTCGCCACACCGCTGCTTGTTCTGCAGAACTCCATGGCCTGCACTGGTGTTTGTTTTTGCTGAGTAACTGTAGGTCCACAGCTGAAATAGAAATGACAAATGTGATAGACATTCTCAATATTGA
>NW_018127978.1:1957836-1959611 GCF_001952655.1 Monopterus albus | reverse complement strand
ATTCAAGGTAACAGCTCTGACAACTTCATACCATAGGAGTCTTGAGCTGGTTCCAAAGACTTCTCATTGAAGACTTCTGCGTCACTTTCACTGACTTGAGACTTCTGTACAGCTCTAACTTCAGAAGACAAACCAGCTGTTTTGATAAAAACATTTTGTGAACTTACCTTATTTCACATACTAAAGTGGCAAGTTGAACAAAAAAACAAACAGCAGTTTTAAGTATAAATTGCATTCTATTATGAAATCTATTTTCTACTCACTTTGTATGCCCAAATCAATCTCATCAAGAGATTTGCCTTTGTAGACCTCAGTTCTACGTTCGATTGCCATGAGCAGCTTGCTCATCTTTGCAAGCTGAAGAGTGTTCTCGGTTAGGCAATAGTATTCACGATGAACACGAATATCATGTCCCATAAATTTGGCAAGTTGATCCAACTCATTTTTTTTCAGGTTCATTATCTGATTGTGTAGCCACGTTTCCTCAGGTGGGTTGACGTGAGTGTTTCAGGCTTCCTTGCCCCACTTGCAGCTGCATAGTTCCTCAAACAGTCTGAACCTCGGAGATGAGAATCCGAATACTGTCTTGCAAAGATGTACTTATTATTATCCAAAATGCCATTGTCCTCACCCCTTTGCTCAATGAGGAAATCATGTGATTTTGTCATTTCGCTGGTAAGCAGCACAGGTACTTTATGGCCTCTCTTCCCTCTTATCACCAACCTGTTAAACTCATGACTCAAATCTTGTTCCAGTTTTGAAAGGCACTGCATAATGCCCTCATTTGGGTCTTCTTTGGTTCTGTTCCTATAGGTCAACAGAGGCATTTTTGCTGCCTCACCTTGCCGCCTTCGGTTGAAGTATGATTTGTGAGAGAAGGCACTCACTGAGAATCTTGTATGCTTTAGGGTTAGGTGCTTCCATGAGTTTCACTTTTGCCTCCTCTGCTGTGGACTTCAGTACTTGATGCAGCTTCATCACATCTTCTGTGAGTGGGATCATTTCTTTTTTGTTCCATCTGTCCTCTTCTAAGTTTGTTCATGCACGGCATGACACAAAGAGGTCCCACTCTGATGCCACTAAGTCCAAGAAGCCCTTTACTCTGCCTGCAGCTGCATCATTTTCAGCCTTTATATGATCCTCAATCACAGTGTCACATACTGCCTTCAGCGAGTGTCCTAACTTCAAAGCAAGAGATGGTGTGTTATACCTGTACTTGGAGCTGGTGAAACCAGAGGCTTGTTTTGCTGCTTCCACAGCTAAAAAAAATTTAGGTGGCACCAAAACATCTTGCAGCATCTTAACTTCGCGATCAAGGGACTTGGCAGCAAGTAAAAATCTAACAACTCTCACCTTTTGACTGACATGACCATCTTTTGATCGATCACGCCCATGTTTCTCCAGCAGTCTATCTCTAAATACACATATGAGAGGGTCATGTCTTAATTCAAGGGACACCTTGTCAATTACCATTGTCTTAACAATGTTTGAGCATCTTTCTGATGGCTGTCCTTTGTATGGAAGGAGAGCTGAGGCAGCAGCTTGAACTCTTCTTTTTTTCTGGGATTTAACTTCTGACTCGAACATTGTTCTGCGACACCGTTTCTCATGTTTCCATAGTTAATCTTTTATGAAGAACCCATAGCAAATGTTGCATGGCAACTATTCTTCTGCATTTGCATGTTTTGATGGCTGTCTATAGGTTACTATCTCACCCTCACCCTTCTGCAACACCTCAATGTTATGATAATAATTTCCCTTCCTACGAAGTTGCT
>NW_018127978.1:1949725-1957342 GCF_001952655.1 Monopterus albus | reverse complement strand
TGGGCTGCATTGCTGTAGCCCACAACAAAATAAAAAGCATAACTATATACATACCAATTCCTCTTGTGCCTTCCTTTTTCCGTTCATCATCTGTAAAGTTCAGAGTAAATTTGAAACATATTGACAATGTCACAGAAAAACCATTACAAATAAAGCAAACATCAGCTTTATTTTCCTGCATAAAGTTGGCATATCTTCAAAAACAATTAAAATTGTTTTGAGTTATTTCTTTAAATAGAGGCTCACAAGTTAAAGCTAACATTAGCTTAATAGCTTCACAAATACTAACGCTGGAGAATGAGCCAGAGGACTAAACCAGAATTTAGTTTCAAACCAAAACAACTAACTAGTTTCATAAATCTTACCTGGACAATTTGCAGAGTTTTTTTCATTGTCTAATTCAGCATCAGTTCTCTCTTCGTCGTATCTCTCAGCACACCGATTGTGGTGCTACCGCAGTCTCCGCAGTGTTGAGGCATGCATTTAATGCAACATTAGTTGAAGGTGAAAACACTTAACATTCTTTCAAAGGAATAACAAAACAGGGATTTTACAGTTTCACTGAAAAAAAAACTCTTCCTCATGTCCCTTGCATCTTATTTTGAACAAAATCTTTATGTAAAGTCTATAAAACCATTAAAACACCATATGGTTGTCATATAGTCTAAAACATGTATTTATTAAGGAACACTTCATAAATGCATACAAAATAATTTTTAACTATAACTAATCAGGTACTACTGCTGTTTGTGACCCTTGAATATTTGAAGCAATCACGCAGATACTGAACATTAGTGAAACATTTCCAAATGGAATTTAACTCGTCATAAGCATCTGTTATCAACATGATTAATTCCAAATTTAAAAAGATGAAGACTTCATGCAAAATCTGAAAAAGTGCCGTTATTTTATTTTAAAAATGTAACAAAGGAATAACAAAACAGGGATTTTACAGTTTAATCGAAAAAAGAACTCTTCCTCATGTCCCTTGCATCTTGCAATTTACTAGTATTACCAAGAGACATATAAGCTGTTGAATGCAATGCTTATTATTGTATTATTTAACGTTTAGTTAATGCTTATTACTGCATCAACAAATGTTAGCAGTGTCGTTAAACACTATTAAATAATGTATGAGGTAATACTTTATTTAACATGACAAACATTAGTACATGATTAATAAATGCATTAGTTATCTATTAGTTAATGCTTATTACTGCATTATGTACGGTTAATTAATGTACCCTTATTGTAAAGTGTTGCCATATCAAAAAATGCTTTTTTGGCATGTAGTGGATAAAACAAACAGACTATAGTTAACAGTTAATGCATATAGTTAATATGTAATAGGGGAACAACTGCAGAGCCCAGGTGTTGTGTCCATCAACAGATACTTTCCCAAGAACACAACTCTTTAAAGTAAGTGACTATGTAGCTTAAAATCTGTTATAATTACAGGTATGGGTCTTATGCTAACAGGTTGGGTCGGATCCAGATTTAATTTAGAAATAACTCCGGGTGATGGGTTGGGTCCGATACAGAGCTTTGTGGGGGCGGGTTTTCACATTTGGACCCATACAGGACTGCCTGTGGGCATGGCCCAAGCCTGCTGTTCTGGTCAAAGAGGGTGCAGTGTCTGTATATGCTGTTGATGGTTAAATGTCTTCTATTGGCTTGTCTTCAATGCTGCATCCTTCTGTCAGAAAGCCTCAAGGTCAGACTGTTGAGGTTGAAGTTGACCCAGGGTAATGGGACCCTGTAACAGAACGGTGCAAAGGTGGATTTAAACTTCTCTGTAGTCTGTTGTGTTAAGTGAATATTGGACTAAAGCATACACCAAGTGCAAGGGTGGAATTTTAAAGAATGGTAGTAATGTGTGAATTAGGGCCTCAAAAACTGACCCATGCCAATAATAATAATAATGCCTAGACTTTACTATATAAAGTGTCCTGAGATGACTTTGGTTGTGTGTGGAGGTTTCTTCTATTAAAGGGAGTTTTTCGTCCTCACTGTCGCCAAGTGCTTGCTCAAGGGGGATTTGTTGGGTTTTCCCTCTGTAATAATATTGATAACAGTAAGGTCTAGACCTTACTTTGTAAAGTGTCCTGAGATGACTTTTGTTGTGATTTGGCGCTATACAAATAAAATTTGATTTGATTTGATCTGGTGCTGTACAAATAAAATTGAATTGAACTGAATTGAATAACGAGGTGCTATAATAAACATAAACATGGATATTGAAGTCTGTGTGTGTGTGTGAGAGAGAGGGAGAACGATTTCATATAATTCAAATTATCATGTGCACAAAAATGCCAATTTTAGCATTACTGAGGATGACTGGCCTACCTGTATGATCCACGAGCCCAATCTGATGTCTCCAGGAAGAAACAGCAGTGATGATGTGGATGAGAGAACAGCCCATAGCTAGTTGTTGAATGTTACATAAATCATTGTATATATTAAACAGCACTAAAAATGATCTTTTTCAGCTACGGTCTCAGGTTAGTGCTGTGCTTTGCACAATAAATGGCAGAATCTCATTTAAGGTGAGGACACACAGTTCTCCCTTAAATCTGTGGAATACTCTGGGTGATGAGTTACCATATAGTAGAAATTATAAACTTAATGTTTAAAAGCAAGGTAATCAACAAGTGTAAAAATATTTGATAAGGCATCACTAGTTGTATAATAACACACTTTAGTACACACAAACCTTTACATAAGAAACAATGTAAAAACATTAACATATAGGTAGGCCTGGATATAGGTATGAGACAAATTTTGCACTTATTAGGATTATGTAGTTTAAATAAATTAGAATATGAAAAGGTGCTGAATGTGATATGAATTGGTTTCAGCCTACACCTCCCCACTGTCACCAAGTGCTACTCAAGACGGTTTTGTCTATAGTACTGTAAGGTCTAGACCTGACTGTGTAAAGTGCCCTGTAACGATTGTTGTTGTGAATTGGTGCTATGCAAAAACTCAAGTGAAAGGAGGGGCTGACACTTAATGATGACAACAGGTGGTATGTGCAGGGGAGGGAGATGGTTTTAAAAACAAAACAAAACAAAAGAAAACAACTTCAACTCGATTATTCTTGCAGCACTCAGTCAGCTGTTGGGCTAGTGTGAAAATATTTCAAGTCCTGTTTTACATAAACATTTATTATTGAATAAACATTCCGGCATTCTAATGAATCTGCAATACAAAAATAAAAAGATCAATGCATATGTTTTGGATTCTGCCATACTTGTACATTTGTGTTTATTGTCATCTGAAAACCCCTGGTTAAACTATAAAATAAGTTCAAATACAAAATAATTACTCTGCATGCGGCCTCTGAGCCCCACCCTCTGCATGTTTATTGGCACAGAAAGCTGTCAATCATGCAACATCAACAACAGATCAGCTTTATTTGAAAATGTTACAACAAAAACATGACAAACTGACAACTTGATATTCTTTTACACAACTTTTATATCATTTGACTATGATTAACTACCACCTGTTTTATTGTTGAATGTGCAGAAAAACAGTATTTTGTACAAATGAGAAAAACTTACTGACAATTCACTTTAATATTCAAAATGAGTTCATGTTATGTTAATGTATCCTCTGAACCAAAATGTTAAGTATCAGTTATTTGTTAGTTTCTTGTTTCAAACAGCTGTGTTTGTTTCACCGGTGTGATTTGGAGACTTGTCTGGATTTCAGAGCCGACACCTGCTTCTAGCATCAATACAAAAACTGCTCATTATCCTCAACATCATTTAACATGAGGAGAGCCAAAGTTACCTCACTAACACCTGCTGGTGTCAGTCGGCCATCTTGGACAACAAGACGTCCAAAGTCTTTTATAACTATCAGAAAAAAAAAAGAACACCAGAGACACACAGAGAAAAACTCAAGTGACTGTATCAAAAATGACAAAAACTCAAAAGGCTCCGCTCAACTGACAACACATGCAAAAATTTACATTTCACCTGTTCAAGTCTTCTTCTGAAAAGAAGAAGAAACAGCACCCTTCACCCTCTACTTGTGTCCTTTGCTGGTCTTGAAGGACACCTGCAGGACTTTGTCTCCCAGTCGGTAACCATTCAGGCTGTGGATTGCCATGGCGGCCTCCTCGTAGTTTGTCATGGTAACAAAGCCGAAGCCTTTGCACTTGTTGGTGCTGAAATCTCGGATCACTTTCACGTTGATGACAGCGCCAAATGGCCCAAACAACTGCCACAGGATGGCCTCATCTGCATCCTGACCTAGGTTATAGATGAAGATGCACCAACCAGATGATGAGCTACCTGAGACCCCACCACCTCCACCCAGGTGGTCCACGCTCATTGGAGAAAACCTGGAAAAAAAACAGGAAGTGCAAGTGGTAAACAGGATAGGTAGGTACACAGTTAGCGACACAGAATCACAGCCTTTGTTTTCCCAATTCCATAAACTGATTTCACACAATGTACGGGTTTTACTCTAGCATATATTTGGACAGTGCTCTTTAAAAATACTGGTCAATATATTAAGGACAGTCTATAACAATAAAAAAATAAGCAAACATGCAAGTAAGATTTGAGGGTTTAAGTCTGACATATCTGGTATAAACCTTTTAATTTATTCCTCCATTTTCTCCAGGTGTGACCTGTAATGTGAGTGTTTTTGTATTCCCAGGTAATTTCTCAGTTATGCTTTCACACCACATTATTTAGGTATGTTTATGTGGCTGTGCAGTTCTTTGTTTGACTACGTTATGTGCTATGTATATATACTATGCCAGTGTATCCTAAACCTAAGTTGGATTAGTTCTGGTGGCCACTTGAAAATGAACAAAAATGATAAAAATGACATGACTTGGAAGTGTTGATGACTTTACGTGACTGCATACCTACTGCAGATTACTGCTACACACAAAATTAACAAAATACACACACAAGACAAAGATATTATACTTTGGAAGTATAAGATGCTGACAACACAATATAGGGAGCTGTGGGCTACATGACCGACAGATGACAGCTGTGCACATATCGCAACCTGTTTCAGAAAGACAGAACCATCCCAACTAATCATATAAAAATGTGAAGCTTCCTGTTAATCTAATTGTCCAAATGGTGGAAAAGTGCATCATCTTCTCACCCATCCTTAGTCTGTAACCACAGTGTGGTAATTGTCTGATCACAACTTTCAAAGCCATAAAGAGTATCCAATACGGGCCTTTCAAACCTTTCAATGCTGGTTCCTCCTTTGGTGTCTAAACATTGTATGGGGCAGAAAAGGCCTACTGTTATCAAATGAGTGTCAAAACATTCCAAAGGATCACAATGATGATATGGAAACAAGCGAATAGCATGTTAATTGTAGTGCCTTTTCAAAGTAGCACAACATGATCACGTGCATCGTTGAGCTGACATTTCATTAAGCCACAGTGTAAACAAAAGTTGTTTTTTTTTAATCAATAAAGTAGGTGTGTTTTATTAATACAAAATATAGGGTTCCTTTTGGCTGTACACATACAGAATTATTCCTGCTATGCGACAGTTAAAAATGGTATGCAAGAACATTTTCTATAGACGTATTATGTAATTCAAGTCAAAAAGGAAATCTGGAAATCTGCCATGGTGCCAGAAAACTTTTATCCCCATAACAGGTATGATGGACCTGACTCTAGCTGCAAGAAACATTTTTTAAAAAACTGTTAAATTTCTTCTCATCCAAATGCTGAGTTTGACATCACGCTACCTATGCTAATTAATTAGTGCTGTGTATAATAAACACTAAATTTATCAAGACATTAAAATGGAAGAAGAGATGAGCCTGAATTAACTGAGGAAATTAAACCCATCTTGAACAGAAATAAAGAACTAGGAAGTAAAATTAGATGCAAGTGTACAGTTAAAAATGAAATTCCATTACAAACAAAACCACCTCCAGGTAAAGGGAAAATATTACATTATTCTTGCTGTTCTATCACCAACAGGTGAACGTACCTGAACCTCTGTGCCTGGTGATGTACAGGTCCTCCAAAGCGCCGTGACTGCCCATGGTGCATCTGTGACATCATCTGGGAGTTCCTGGCCTGATTGGGGTTGGCAGCAAACTTGACTGTGATTGGTTCAGAGCTGCCAGGGGGCGTGTGCCCATTCAGGTGCTTGACAGCATCATCAGCCTCAGCTCGTTTATCAAACCGAATAAAGGCCACACCCCGAGACAGACCTAAACAGCCAACCAGATTACACATTAGAGTCAGGACTGAGGGGTTGTGATTGGCAACATGACTGATCACATGACTACATGGTCACCTGAGGCTTGGTCAACCAGCACTCTGGAGTTGATGATGCGTCCATAGCGAGAGAACATGTCCTCCAGCTCAGGCTGGCTCAGTGTTCTGGGCAAACCGCTGATGTACAGATTGGCATCTTTGATCATGTCTGAACTCGGCCGCGCGTATGAAACCTGCACGAGGTGGCAAGAAGCATTTCAGTCCATCGTCTTCACAACTACAAAGATTTTAAAATAATGAACACTTACCAACATAAAATATAGTTACATCCAGCTTTTAAATAAAATCCAGAGATAGCCTACTCTAAATATCTTTAATTATTCAATATTAAAAAAAAAACATTCAGATTTGTCCCAAATAAAATACAAAAGACAAAGTAAAAGCATCCAAACAGACTAGAATCATTGAGCACTTTTGTCAAAATAAAATCATTAATTTATGAAAATCAAAGTTCAGCACATCACACTGAACTGAAGATATTTACAGATTCAGTGTCGACATGTGTCAATATTAAAATCAGGATGTAAAAGAATAAAAAAGAAAAACATGACAGCAGAGTTTTAAAAAATACCTTCATCAGTATGCAGGATACAGCGCCCTCTACTGTCCAGGGAACATAACACATCTATCAGTTGAGACAGGAAAATCAAAGAGCACCTGTGGCACTTTACCTTGATAGTTTTAGACTGTAGCCTCAGGCCATTGAGGGTACTGATAGCCCTCTCTGCATCACTAGGGTTAACAAAGTTAACAAAGCCGTAACCTAAACTGTGGCCTAGAGAAACACAAAGGAAAACAACAAAATAAAATAACAAAACCGTCTGCAGTGCAGCTGCCACACATTCTGGATAGAAACAAACATACAGAAGTCACAAACTGAATACAGTCGTCAAATCTACAGCAGGAAACTCTCCAAACAGCGTTTGAACAGTGGCAACAATAAATCCCTCTGAACAAACCCAGAAAACTCAAGTCTACTTGAACCCCATTCAGACTGGAACAATAATTTGGTTCCAACCGAAACATGTCAACATCTGACTCCCAAACAGGTCTGGACTGTCAAAGGCCGTCTGCACTGATCAGCTGAGGTGAGTGAAAAATAAACAAAAAAGTGAAAACATTTCTCAGATAAATATTGCGTGTTACTCAGTTAACTGGTTTGTCAACGACATGTATGAAACTGCTGTGGACTGGAGTCCAGTGACGGGGAGATGAAAGAATCCAGGTCAAACGCACCTGATGTCTGAAAGGGGCAACAGAGTCAGACCTCGCTGATTACAGCTACCGCAACTTTACCAACCGGTCCACTCTCGGGTGACCTCAGGTGACGCTCT
>NW_018127978.1:1939027-1949632 GCF_001952655.1 Monopterus albus | reverse complement strand
TCATATCAACTGCTGACTTTATAATCAGGACAAGGTCATGTAAAGTCACTCTGAGGAAACATTTAGTGCTCAAACTCGATCTGAAATATGCGAGGACAGTTTTCTGGACTTGTTCAGAATCTTCATACAATCATTATTAAAACATTACAAACACAGTCAAAGCCTAAACAAAATAAAAACAGAATTTATAACATTTACACATTCTTCTCAAATTCTGTTTCAACAGTGTTGACTGAAGGTTGGGCGATATGACAGCAAAGATCCAGAGAAGAGTTATCAGTTTTTACTACCTTTAGTATCTCTCGTGTTATCTGGTTGCTGTGAACATGTTTTAAACCAATGAGCAAGGTGTTCTTTTTTTTTTTTTTAATCATGTATATATTTCCACCCTGATGTGACAAATTAAAACAGAGGTTTATTTATTTAGATGTGACAAATGTAACATTATATTGACAGAACAGAAAACTGATCCATATCGCCCAACTGATTTATTCATTCATTACCCGAAACCAAACAAATATGGAGCCAGAACAAGGACTAAATTTTAGCAATGAAAAATAAAATTTGGCATTGAAAACACACCCTGAAGGAGGGATATACAGAAATAAGTACACTTTGAAACACTTGTAGTGTAAAAAAATTATTGGCAATAGAAAATGCATCAATGCTGAAAAACAATTTCAAATATATCACTTTTATATATATTTTTTTTTATTTTGATGCAGTTGTCAGTGATTTTTTACGATGTTAGTTTTTTCCCCAGTGTCAGTAGGGTCGACTGATGTTTCAATTCTATCAATTCCGATTCTGCTTATCAAATCTGCTTCCTATCAATTCTCTGTTCCAATAACCGGAACAGTAAATCTGGTATCGGCGCATCCCTGGTTTATAGCATACGAATAATGCACAATTAAAAATAGCAGTTTTGTCAATGATATCCCCAAAAAGACTTGAGACTTGCACATGTGAGACTTACTCCCACTGGCTGCTCATGCTAAAGCTAGCGCTAAGCTTGGTGCTTTGTTAATACTTTGTTTTCAACGGCAATACTTTTTTTTTCCAATTCAAGTGTTTCAGTGTGTAGGTTTTTATTCATTTCGAGTTTTGTTTTGAATGCCAAAGTTTTAAGTCATCGTTCTGGCATCATAATTAAAATCACTGTTGTCAGTAAACCTGGCATGAAAAATAAAATATTACAACAGTGCAGAAAGGAAAAAGTATTCAGATACTATTCTGACAAAAAAATGAATAAATAAAAATCACAATCTTCCTTTAAAAAAAACTGCATTAAAAACAAAAATATGAAAATCAAAACCAGCTGATCATCAGTGAAAAAGAAATATTTATGGGGGGGCTGCTGAAAAGAAAGTACACAGGAAATATTCATGGTGGTACTGATCCAGCTACTACTAATACTATCAACATACATACTACTGCCAGTAAAACTACCACATTATTTAAACTTGCAGTATTAATACTGTAATATAGTGTATCAGAACCTATTATAGTTGCACTCAGCAGGACTGTGGCATTTAGACTAACTGACCTTAGAAGTATTAGCACTAAGCAAACAACACTACTGTACCTTTTCTGTAGTACCACAGTAGTACTGTGATCTGATACTCACTGTTGTAGTACAAGTAGTATTGCAAGTACTGAAATAGCACTGGAGCAGCAGTAAAGCGAGGGAGTTACCTGCCACTTTGTCCCTGATGAGCTTGGCGGACTCAACGTCGCCCACGCTGCTGAACAGACTGCGCAGCTCGTCCTGACTCATGCTCTGTGGCAGGGAGTTCACAATCAGGTTTGTCCGGGCGTCGTCATCCTCCATCAGCTGATCACTGAAGCCGTTATCATACAGCTCCTGAGATACACACAGCCAGCAATTGTACATCATTTTCACCTGTATTATATCATCTGAATATAAGATGTAACAAATTGAAGGAATGAGAGATGGAATACACGCTCAACCAATCCGCAGGCAGCAGTCACCTTTCCGACAGCTCCTTTGGTAGTTTGCTGACCGTCTCTGGCATCACTTTGAGACGTCTGAACCTCACACACCTGAAAACACAATACATAGGTGACACGCAAAATACAACGCGCCTGAAATAAAATAAACAATTTACACATTTAAGGCAATAAAAATGTTGTACAAAACAGACATTGAGACTGGAAACAAGTCAATATACAAAGATCAAAAACACAAACAGAATTATAAAGCCTAAACACACACCTTCATTCTAAACAACATATTTAAACGAACTCAACTGTCCTCACGATTGAGGGGTCAGAGGATTTAGCAGAACTGAACTTTCAAATCCAAACTGATAACTACCAAATTTGCACAGAAAAGTTTTTACACAATATTGAATTCTATTGTTAAAGAAAAAAAAAAATCACCTTTTTTAAAATTTCATTTACATTTTAATTTGTAAGGAACCGTGTACAATATTAAACTTTAATGTTGCCATTTAATTTATGTTCCCAAGTCAGCTTAAAGCTCATTTTCACCTGCAGTCCTTTGGAAGGTCACAATCAAAAACCATCACAATCACAGAATATATTCACAAACAAGATAAATGCACAAAGAACAACTAGCAGAGCTCAAAATAAATGGTTGACAGCATATGTCAACAAGATCCTAAGTGATCATGTGTAGAGCAAAAAAATGTGTGGTTACCCTTTTAAGAGTAAAAGTAAATTACAAGACAAAAATCAGCTAAAACAGAACAAAAAATGGGCAGTATCTTTAACGTCCGAGTCTGTCCCACCATGGACAGAATAATTCACCTGCCAAGTATAATATAGAGTCTGGTGGGCGACACACTGACAGAACATTATTGACCCGAACAGGCTGCTTGTGATCCTATGAGTTATTGATCAACTCACCTTCAGGTACCTGATATGTCCTCGTCTTAGTGCCATGGAGATGACTCGGGTGGTTCAGTGTGTCTGAAAGAAACCAGCTTCATATTATTAACCATGACTGGTCAGCGATCAAACAACACTACATCTTCACTTGACAGTAACATGATCTGATATGTGATCTGATACACCCTCAAATTCCACTATAAGCCAAATTTAAAAATGAAACAAGCAGCAACTGCAGGAGGTCTCCTGGCTACGTTTAATGGGTGTGTTCAATAGAGACATGAAAAATCATGACTGGTTGTGTTTTATCAGTTTATAAATATTGAGGTGTTGGAAATTTGTGACTTTGGTGAAGATCACTGCACATTTCATGACCACATTATGCAGAAAACCAGGAAATCGCAAGCTGTGCCACGACTTTTTCTTGCAACTGTAACAAAGTTGTACATGAAATGAGAAATTTCTTCTAGAAGAAATCATCCAAGTTAATTTAACCTCTGTTTACTACATGATTCTTATAAGGTTTGACACTGGCTATAAGTGATGTTGTGTCACCAGATGGATTTTGGTGCCAGTTTAAGTTAAAAGTGGTAATATTTAAAATTTTAATTTCGTTGATTCCATCACTAATTTGATGCTGGATTCACATTGGATAGAATGTTAAACGCCAACTCTCTTTTCAAGCTGTAAAATTAATTTGTAAACTTTGTGCTGTTTGAAAAAGGTACATTCATGCAGCACAATACACCCGGTCTTTGTGAGGTTCTTATATTATGTTAAATGTTTATAAAAGACATGCTTTAATTGCTATTAGAATCAGAATCTGCTTTATTAGCCAGGTGTGTCGGATACACGAGGAATTTGACTCTGGCACATCAGCTCTCAATGTGTATGTACATATCCCCTTGCAAGGGGCAAGTAAACAGTAAACCAGCATAAGGCTGTGTAATACAACAAAAATAAGCAGTATTAACAGGCAGTAAACGATGCAGACAGACAAAGGAATGCTCATTGAGATAAGATAAATAGAAAGAACAGAGTACTTAAAACTACAGAACTGTACAAATCTGTATAATCTATACGAGGTATATTTACAGGTATTGCACTGAGGGTTATTGTCCAATCATACTGTCATTGGTTAAGTGTTCATCAGAGTGACAGCCTGGGGGAAGAAACTGTCCCTGTGCCTGGTTGTCTTGGTGCACAGTGACCTGTAACGCCATCCAGAGGGGAGGAGTTCAAACTGATTGTGTCCAGGGTGTGAGTTATTAAAACTGTGCCCTAAATTTTTTCAATTAGAGGCACAAGTGCCCCAAAACATACAGTAAAAGTTTACATAAGCAGTAAAGTATCTGTTTAGGATCAGGGCTCTATGTTGTCTTTCAAATACAAGCTAAATTAAAATTGAATATCTGCTTAATCGAAATCATTTTGATCTGTATCATATAGTTACAAATGTTTTCTGTATTGTTATTTTTTTGTAATCCCGGACCACGTATCAAGAAGCGCATCGAAGTGTGAGAGTGAGATACACAGCCCTGTCAACCATATTGTTAAACGATAATAAAAGGTCTTTTATACAGAGGCAGTGAACTTAAAGTCCGGTGGTTTTACACAGCTGCTCAACTCTCCAATTACACTTAAACGTGTGAACTGTTAGAGGTGCAGGTCGTGTTTAACCGAGGCCACTTTATCCAAAACAGATAGACAATGACCATCCAAAGATTACACTATAAAATCACGATAATCGTGAGATGGAGTAAATTAAAAAGAAAAAGAAATCGGCCTTATACACAACGACGTTTTTCAGCTTGTATCTGACATACTAATGCTAATCTTTAGCAGAGAAACTTAGGCTAGATTTAGACAGAATTCTTTGTTAAACGTGGCTTTATCGTCTGCTATCAGTCCATCTTCGGTCTTGCCTACCATTTTAGCTTGCTATTGTCATCCAATACTATTACATGACGACAATCAGCCAACATCTTTCGAACACGATGTTAACGTTAGTCGCATGTTAGATCCACAGCCTTATAAAGAAGCTAACGCTGCGAAGAGACTTCACGTCTTACCTGTTTACTATGGCCGACAGGTGGTACACAAACTGATTCTTCTCTTATATCGATCTGTGGATTGGTGTTGTACTGAAAATACAATATTTCTCAAATGTCAGACTCCTTGCTAATGCTAGTTGCTAATCCGCGCTTCACACAAAGACGATTAACTCACGTGGAGTGAAATATGTTATCGCGATAGCCCAGGCCTCTTATTCTGTATAATTACTGTTGGATAACTAACCGATTACCGCCTCCTGCTGGACTCATAGAGAAACACACAATATGTTGCCACTACAGTGATCTGTGATGTCTTATTGCATTATGAAGCATGTCATTTTATTGTTTAACAGTATTTACCAAATTACTTCACATGTAAACAAGCTCTTTCAATATAAATGATACAAAGTAAACGTAATTTTTTAAAATTACAATTAAATAAAGTTGAAATCACACACCACTATCAGTGCCTACATCACAAGATACAGTTTTTATGTCTGAGTGTTTACAGAACAAACAGGGTCAGCATTTAACTTCTGGATATTTTGTCCTCAAAAGACATTAATCATTTATTATACTTGAACAATTATGGTCATTTCATATTATATTTAAAAGTAACTTTGGCCAGCATTGACATTTGTCCACCATTGTCCACTGTCTCAAAATGGCACTTCAGTTGTGTGCACCCTTGTGCTTTTGCTGTTTTTGTCTTTTTTGTTAATTTGTTTTCTGCAATCCATCTCAGATTACTTTCACCACAGAAAAGCTCTTAAACATAAGACATCTCACTCTGAGTATTTTTCTCCCATTTTTATTAATGGAAAAAATTCTGGTAAGAGGAGCAGCAGCTATCTATGGGACCTGGAGCAGATATAAAGTAGAGTAGGTACTTTATTGATCCCACAGTGGGGAAACTGGAGGGGAAAGCATTCAGATACCCTGGTTGAGTTCACCAGCATAGTAACCACACAAATACGTAAATGAAGGTTTGTCTAAAGATGTCACCGTGGGAAAACATTTAGCAAGGGCTTAAAGACTATTCAATAACTATAATCCAATTTATTCATTGCAGATTTGCTCATTTATCCTGGTTGGGGTTTACATCCCACCTCAAGCCAAGCAGTGCGACACCTAGCAGACCAGATAATTTGTACAGAACAGAAATACCCTGACTCCCCACTCATTGTCTTAGAGAATTTTAACAGGACAAATATCACCCACAAACAGGGACAAAAACACACTGGACCATGCTACACAGTAATAAAGAATACTTATCGCTCTGTTCCCCATGCAGCCCTCGGGCTCTTTGATCACTGCATGGTTCCTCTCATCCTGACCTACGGACAGAAACTTAAAACTGCAAAGCCTGTCTTTAAAATGGTGAAGATATTGACTAATCAGGCACAGTCAGAGCTACAGGCCTGCTCTGACTTCACAAACTGGAGTGTATCTGAGGCTGCAGCTACAGACCTGGATGACCTCAATGACACTATGTTGTCTTACATCTGCTTTTGTGAGGATGCGTGTGTCTATCCAGACCTTGTGCACATACAACAACAACAAGCCCTGGTTCACAGTAAAACTCAAGCAGCTTCAGCGTGCCAAAGAGGAGGCCTACAGACGTGGGGGCAGGATCCTGTACAGGCAGCCAGGAGCACACTAATCAGAGTAGCAAGGAGGAGCTAGTCTGAAAAGCTGAAAAAACTGTTTTCAGCCAACGACCTGTCATGTATGTGGAGAAGCCTGAAAAACGTCACTGGCTACAGAAAACTCTGCACCCCTCACCCACCTCGGACCCACAACCAAGACTCAAGATCAGCAGCTGCACACCCTATGATCTCCTCCCTTCTTCCCTCAAGCGCCCCCACCACTAACAATCTTTGAAAAGGATGTGCCTGGCCTTTTTCGGAGACATAAGTTTAAGAAGACACCAGGTCCAGGCAGCGTGACCCCCTCCTGCCTGAAAGCTTGTGCTGACCAGCTGGCCTCCAACTTCACATTTATCTTCAACAGATCACTAGGTCTGTGTGAAGTCCCCTCCTGTTTCAAATGTTCCACCATCAACCCAGTCCCCAAGAAACCTTCCATCAGTGGACTGAATGACTACAGACCTGTCACCCTGACGTCTGTAATTATGAAGTCTTTTGAGAGACTGGTCCAGAAGCTGCTCTGGTTATGGTCTAAAACACTGTTACATTTCAGAATCAGAATTTATTTTGATTGTTCGTTCACGTCGACTCCTTAATCCAGTTATTGCCTATTAGTAGGTAGTAGTCACCAAGTGCTTGCTCAAGGGGGATATGTTGGGTTTTCCCCTGTAGGCTAATACTGTAAAGTCTATAGACTTAGACCTTACTATGCAGCTAAAGAGCCCTGAGATGATTTTTGTGATACAAATAGAACTGAATTTATTTAAATAGTGTTGCCGGCTCCAAACCCCCTGAATCATCATTATATCCTCTGACAGACGTTTCATATATCAGTCTGTTCATGTTTTCTGTAAATTATCTTTTGTTTCAATGCATGATTATTTATTTAGACGTCCCGACCCACGTGTACGTGACGTTACGGGCTGGTTTCCGCCGCTGCATGTAAACAAAGCGGAGTTAGCAGCACGTCTGATGAAGATAAACTCACCGTTTTAATCATAATTCAATAAAATAAGGCTGAGCTTATTTAGGCTGTTCCGGGGCTGATATTGTAAGTGATGGAGCTCCGCCGGGACTGAACCAGAGCCAAAAAACATGTCCATGGAAGATCCGTTCTTCGTCGTCAAAGGGTCAGAACACCTTGCTATCCGAGCTAATGTTCACAGGGCTAACGGCTTGTCTTAGTCTGTGGAGGACTGACAGACGGTCGATAGTCGGTACAGCCGCAGAGATTTTAACTTTGCAGTTTAACAGAAATTAGTTAAGCAGCTAGCTAAGCAACATGTTAACGTTACCGGTCAGAGTTTTATCAGTGACTTAGCATATTAGCAGAGAGCTCGTCTACGTGAACAGGATTCACAATCAGACTTTATTGTATGATACGAGTTTGATTGTGAGTTCAGTGGAATCCTCTGTGAATTAAAATGGTATCTACCTGATAATAAACAGCGGAATTTTCCTATGAAAATTATGTAAAAAAATAGATGTGATGTTAGTGTCAACTGTGCAGAGGAAATATCAGCTGGTTTATCTTATGTTTCATAATCATTAGAACTTTCATTGTTTATTTTTATTGGGTTATTTTATATTATTCATTAGACGATGTATTGTGTGTTTATTCTTCATTAGATAATTGTCTGACAGATAAAGTAGGACAGAGACATCACAACGTTGAGCCAGGATCATCACGTCGCCCAGCCCTAATAAAGACATAGTTATAGGTCTATTTTTATTTACCATCTTCCAGATGTTTGTTTGAAACCATCTGAGCAATAGGATGTCTCACAAGGGTTATTATCCAGTGTCTTTTTAACAGTGTAAATCATTAATAGACCAAGGCTTGTGTTTCACTGATTTTCCTGTCTGCCTGTAAACACAGGTTCACTTTTTCTCCACATAGAAATACTCAGTTCAGTTCAATTCAGTTTTATTTGTATAGCGCCAAATCACAACAAAAATCATCTCAGGGCACTTTACACACTAAAGTCTATTATTATTTTAATAAAGAAAAACCCAACAAATCCCCCTTGAGCAAGCACTTGGCGACAGTTAAATACAGTTTATAAGTTGTTTTTAGGTTTTAAAAACAAACCTCTTACATTTATGAGAATAATTGTTTATTTCTCCTGTTCATACTTTAACCATATGCTACACTGAGAGATGGACGAGAACATCCTCCTTTAAACTTCACATGAAGATCATATGTAATAAGGGCCATTTTCATGGTCTGTCAAAATTTGTTCAATCTGTTGTTGGCCACAGGTGGACATGTCTCAGAATGTGTGGATATGTGATATGGTGTTAACTTAGAGAAAACTCCCATTGTCAGGCAGTCTGACATTAGCGTCGACCTCCTTGAATTACATTCAACTAGGCAGAAATAGTTGCCTTGGGCTTTAGTAAAACTAGCTCTGTTACATCTGATGTACACTATTTTCTGAAACCTCTACAAATTAAAATGGCACCACAGAGTTACAGTGGCTATTAATCTATGATGTGTGTTAACAGTGAGGTACAAAAGGCAGTGAATGCAGCACAGAGCCTCCATCACAGATGGAGCGAACTGCTACAAGAGGGGGGTGGAGCCTCCAAAGAGGAAATGGACTGGACGACCAATGAGCTGAGGAACAGTCTTCGGTCCATTGAGTGGGACTTGGAGGACCTAGATGAGACCATCAATATCCTTTAAAGACAGAGCGGAGGTCACCTGATCTGCTGCTGAAGTCAAATGATGTGACTTGAGGTTTTTGAAGTGTGAAGGTTTTTCTTAACGGTCAATGAATGTATCGTTGAGTCAAACCCGAAGAAGTTCAACCTGGACACAGCTGAGCTCTCAAAGAGGAAAGCCTTCATCGCCAGCACCAGACAAGCTGTCAAGGTAAACTTCATTTTGTACACCAGTGTAAACCCACCTGTCTGTCCACCTGGGTGATTTGATGATATCTGATTGGCTACTTATGGTTTCTCTTGAAGGAAATGAAAGAGCAGATGTCCAGTCCAGCTGCTGTCTCTGTGGACAGAAAGAACAAACAGGTAACTGAACAACTGCAGTACACAACACTGCACAAATTTAACACATTTTCTACTGTATATTAATAGTATTTTTAAAAATTCCCACACATTTGGGTTTTGTGTTTCTTAGGGAAGAAACGTGTCACCCAGTGCAGTAGTGTATTTTACTGCTGTGTTTTTAATTGCTTTTGAACAACAGTGAGGTCTCTGGTACAGATATACCCATCAATTGGCAGAGATTGGAAGTGGTCAGTCTCCAGCATGATCAGCCTTGAGTGGCAACCGGCCAGTCACTCTGAGATTTCCAGTTCTGTGCCAATCAGATTTAGAGGCAAGACAGTTCACATCGTTCACTTAGTGGCACAGACTAAAAGTGTAGCTTCTTGTGTGCACCTCGAGTGACGCTCGCATTCTTGCACCTACCAGGTGTACTGACTCACGCATTTGAAGTGCCTGATGTACAAAAAGCACACAGAGGAACCTACAGAAACACGTTGGAGAAGGGAAACTACATCCAAATCTCAGACAAATAGTACACAGTAAGGGAATTACTGGCTACACACAGATGCATGGGCGGCGCTTACAACTGAATGGTATGTGACAGTCATCTGCCATTATATAAGTATTTTGAAAATACAGAGCGCTGTTCTTCAGACTAAAGCAATGCCAGATGGGCAAACTGCTGATAACCTGGTGAATGTGCTTTCCACCACTGCGGAACACTGGGGACTTTCAGGTAAAGTCACAGCATGACAATGCTAGCAATGTGGCGCTAGCCAATACAAAGCAGGTGCACTGGAAAAACCAGCAGAGGCCTCACAAGCCACCTATAGCTTAGGATGAGGGTATGGTAGGTCCCTGGAGGTCTCAGTGTGGACATGGAACAGTTGCTGATATACCGGTACAGTGTCTTAAGTGTGTGTATGTTGTTTTGATGTCCAGGCTCTACTTGGTGAACGTGGTGCCCAGGGTCCAGTCTGGCAGCCTGGTCCTGATAAATACAGCCGACTGGACCA
>NW_018127978.1:1924995-1938957 GCF_001952655.1 Monopterus albus | reverse complement strand
CATGAATAATTAAACAGCCAGTAACAGAGCTCTGAGAAATGTCATACAGTAGAGTTTTATGAAAGTGTTTTTAAATACTGCAAGCAAGTAAGCAAATAAATAAATAGGGCCGATTTGTACTGTATACTGCAGGGCTAAAGACTAATATTTCATACTGGTGGCAGTGGTGGCAGCAAGTTGCTCAGGTTGTGGCACCAGTGCCAGATTTGGTAGCACCACCTTTGTTTTACAACATAATGCAAAAAAAATCTAATTTTCACAAATCATTTTAAATAACCTTACCATCCAACATGCATAGCCTGTATTTATAATGGAACTCAGAGAGAGGAGACTTACGGAAAACATTAAATGGGAAAATTTTTTCCTCTTTTTATGTAGAGTCACTTTAGAGCTCTATAGCCTAGCAGTCAACATGATGATGATGATGATTAGGCTATTATAGTTCAATGGAAGTATGAATTGCATGTATGCTTTTGCATGCATGCCTTTGGAGCCCATTTTTTTTGAAGAACAGTTTCTGCTCTTTGGCGATGTCTGTGTCGACTGCTAGTCCCAGCTTATTCTGCGCTAAAGTTACTAGCAGCCTGCTACTTAAAGAAGGATTGATGGTGGGTTTCAGCCACTACTAACTTCAAACTGGGACTTCACAAAACATGAGCAGCGTGTGCCCGACGAAGTGTTTGATCTGCTCAAGCCACACTGACTCCGACTTTCGTGCAGCGTGTTTAGTCAGAACATCTGTCTGTCAGCAGGAGGACAGCACAGTCTTCACCAGGCTGAACGACAGCAGAAATGTACTGAATAAAAATAATTTTCATGTAGCATGAATTTGTTAAGTTATTAATTTCCCCTTCTGGCTACAAAGGATGGGTGAGGGCTGGGGTAAAACCCTAAAGCACACAGTGACACCAGCAGCCTGCTCCATCAGAAGGGATTCAAGTAAGAAGTTTCCAACACATAAATAGGTTAACAGGTGATCTACCTGTCTGTGGCAGTTAGTGGAAAGGAAAGAATAGACTCGAAAGGCAAAAAAGGGGTCCAGGGATGATGTGTGTGGCTTGTAGTCCGTGAGGATCAACACACCCTACTTCGTGAGACGGGTGAGTGACAGAACTGCAGACAGTGTCACAGTGATTATTAAGTCTGTTCAGAATTTCTACAGAGACCATGCATAACTGGTGTATTTTGTGGTCACACCCAGTACGGCCTTTGAAAAGAGTCATTTCCACCTTAAATAAATTTGGTTGCAAATGCAGCTGATCACTGGCACCCTGGAGCCCTGTACTGTAAATCATTTAATGTATGTGTGTGTTTTGTTGTAGCTGATAGTAGAGCAGCAGGATGAACAGTTGGAGCTCGTGTCAGGAACAATTGGAGTCCTGAAGAACATGTCTGAGAGGATCGGCATGGAGTTGGATGAACAAGCTGTGTAAGAAACCAGATATTCAAAACATTAACTTTTGGATTCACTGGGAAACCTCTACTTGTAAGGTTTATTTTTTAGAACCGATTTATGTCACATTTTGAACTGGTCAGGCAACTTTTTCTGCTACATTGCGTTTGGCAACAGTCAGGTCAAGAAACAGGGAAACAATGCAACAGAATAGGTTAAACTCAGATTATAATAACAGGAGGTGGGGACAACAAAAAAAACAGGAGGTGGGGGACAACAAAAACAGGGTGTAGGGGACAACAACAGGGCATGGGGGGACAATGACAGGAAGTGAGGGACAACAACAGGAGATAGTGGACAACAACAGGGAGCGGGGGGACAATGACAGGAAGTAGGGGACAACAACAGGAGGTAGTGGACAGCAACAGGGTATGGGGGGGAAATGACAGGAGGTTGGGGGGACAACAGGAGATAGTGGACAACAACAGGGCATGGTGGGACAATGACAGGAAGTAGGAGACAATAACAACAGGAGGTGAGGGGACAACAGCCCAGTGTGATAACTCATGCTGTCCCATCCGGTTCCTGCAGGATGCTGGATGACTTTGGCCATGAGATGGACAACACTCAGTCCAGACTGGACAATGTCATGAAGAAACTGGCCAAAGTGTCCCACATGACCAGTGGTAATCTGCCCAGCGACACCTGATGTCACACTGTTTTCAATTGGTGCAGTGACAGAAATTAATCAAATTTAAAAAATAAAATAAATAACTTCAAATAAATGAATCTCAGGGATGATTATAGTTAGCTATAGTTAAGTTATAGTTGCATATATTGAATAATACTTTGATTGTAGTATTAATAGGTAATAGTTTTATAAATTGTGTTTCTGCAGACCATTACCAACATGGGATAAGTTAGTTATAGTTAGTTGATAGTTACTAATTCTTTGTGTCCTTATAGACCGTCGTCAGTGGTGTGCTATAGGTGTGTTGCTCACCATCCTCTTTGTCGTCGTCCTCCTCTTCTTCATCCTCTGATTGATGCTGCCACCTGTCTGTGCAGAACTCATCTTCAACCTGTGTCTACTGGATTCTTAATCTGAATCATCTTCGTCCTCCACCTCCAGACTTTCATCCAGCTGCTGTCAGCAGGCACACCTGGAGATGATCTTTTGTTCTGTACCGGACTCTCCTGAACTCAATTTGACTTTGCTGGACTCTTCTAGAGTCTGTTATAGGCAGTACTGGAGCTCTCACTCATCTTATTGGTTCACTCTCATTTACAGTCATTAATTATACTAAAGCTGGCTTCTACTGGTTTCTTTTGGACTCTAGTGGACATCCCCTATCTGTTGAGTAGGGCTGGATGTTATCACTGAACTTCCAATTTGAATTGTTTTTGATTCACAAAGTCCACAATCTATAAATTAAGGTTGGGGGGGTTAGCTGGTTTAAATCTGCTTTAAACTACAGTTTAATCCTGGGTTAATTCCAGTACAAATCCAGATTATTTAGTTGGAGGTTGTAGCTCATTCATGAATTGTGGAAAAACCGATAATCTGAAAACACTTCTTGGAAACTAAACACTAAAACTTTGTTTCTGTTGGTGTTTTTGTGTTTACATGTTGTGCATTTTGCTTTTGAAATGACAGAAAACTGATGCAGTGTAACTTTTTAAAAATCTGTTATTGTTTCCTGTACTGTATTGATCAACACACCCCACAGTTTGACCAGTGGATATAATTGATCAGTTGAAGTGTCTGCTGTTGAACTGTTAGCAATTTCAACTGCACAGTTCCCATTGCTGTTTCACAATAAAAGCCTCACTCCCGGGAACTCCTGAAAGGCGTTTAATCTGAAACAGCAACAGGAAGAGCTGTTCTAAGATTAGCAAGCAGGCTAACTGCATGTTTGGTATACACTGGCTGAAATTAAGTGAAAAGGGGAGCTGTTAGATGAAGCAACCGATCACATCCTCATCACCAGGTTTAGGGTACTCACGGTGATAAAGTCTTAATGTTAACAATTTCCTGTTTTAATAATAATACAGTGTTCAGAGCTCCTGAAGAAAATAAAACACTAAATTATCATTCATTACAAATGGGCTCATCTGCAGTGTTGAATCTGTTTTATTCTGTCAACATGTACAAAAAATATAATCTGCTAATTTATCCATTAAACATAACTCTAAAAGTCCCAATAAAATATCTTGATTATATCAATTTATGGAGAAATTCATGGAATTTTCACGTAAAATTTCAATGATTTAGGAGCTGTAGAGAAACCTTACATTTTTAATAATAATGAATGTTCAGGCATGTTTTTCATGGTCAGTTTTTTTAAGGGTTATTTATAGCCTTAGAAAGTCTTGAAATAATCAATTAAACCCTTCTACCCTCTTAACCATGCAAATAGTAAATTAAAATACATTACACATTTAGAATTTGAAGGTATGTTGAGAGTTGGGTACTCAACTAAGGATTTTGTCCATGGGTTCTTCAGTTTATTTCCCTTTTCTCTTGTATACAACTGTACACGTAGTGTAGTGATGGCTGATTGAGGCTTTGTTGAAACAGTATTCACAAAAATGGTTCACAGTGCTCGAGTGGGACATCCAGTGGTCAATAAAATGAAGTGCAATCAAGACGTGTGATTGGTACATAGATTGTTTGGGATTTGATTCGCCATACATATTCCTGTTCAATTACACTACATGGTTGTATGGTTTCAAGCTGACAGTAAAATATAAAATAAACATGAACTCGTGTTGAAGACCATGTTTCTTATTTGGCATGTTTGTAACCCTATATACTCTTCACTTATATTTTGTGTTATGAAACATTTAAATGGCGCTGCTACATTCATGAGCTGTGCTCTACAGATTCAGACAGATGTCATTTTCACATGGGACTGGTGCAAATACAGAATAGATTATGGGCTATTTTTATCTATATATGTAATATATCTATCTATATATATATAAAACAGTATTTAGCACTATGTAACTATATCTAGTGTTATATAACTATGTAACTAATTTATCTATTTCTAACTATCTAGCTATCTATTGATCTATCTCTCTACCTACAGTGATTCTCCACTAAATACACAATCTGCTACAACACTAACTCTCAAAGGAACTAAGGCAACAACAGCAACAAACCAACCTGCTCTGCCAAGAAAAATTCAAATGAATGCAACTAAATAGGGATATTCTATCTCTGAACACACTCGATCCAGCAAAGTGATTCACATGACAAACCGAACCAATTAGCTGATTTGTATGACGTCCGAGGCACCCAACTGCTTCGAACCTCACTCAAGTGCTTCGAACGTCACTAGTCACACCTCGGCACACTGATTCGATACAATTATTTCATGAGCTACCGTGCATGTGTCGGAGCCTCGGGTGTCAGAGGACCATCACTATGTATACGGTTTAACGCCAACAAGTGACAGAGCTCAAGGGTCGGCTCACAGGCGCCCAAGCTAGTTAACGGTAATGGCCAGCAGGCGCCCGAGATAGCTTACGATAACGGCTAACAGGTGCCCAGGCTAGCTAGTGGCTAACGGGCATTCACGTTCTGTCCTTCATAATCACAAGTTTTCACACACAAGTTACATAAGCACAGACTGCACAAACAAGTCACCAAAATATGGACTGAAATGTTGGCAAACAGATGATATCAAATCTTATCAAACTCTGCATTTAGCTAATAAACTAATAAATGCTAGCTACCCTTAGGTTACGGTTTTTGGGTTCTACAAGAAGGTACTGCCTTACAATGATAAATACCTGGCACATGTTACTTCTTGTGAATTAAACCATTACATGTACAGATTTGGATGTGACGAAGTAATTGAAAGCAAAACCTAACAGTGCACAGTTCATGTTTTCATCTGCAGTAGGAACCGTCAATCTTACAGGGTCCTGGTTTAGACCCCCCATCATGAACTTCATTATGTGGCTGGGAATATAACCCTCCTGTCTAAACTGAGAAGGTACACAACCACATTTATTGGTACAGATGCAGCTGTGAAATCCCGTCTCTTCACCTGCATAGACGCAACCAGGCATGAAAGCTGCTCCGCTCCTCTTCCTGTCAGGTAACCTGGAATGGATGTAGTTTGTGCATAGGCACAAAACAACAATGTGAAAGGTGATTATTAACTAGCAAAAAAACAAGTACATAAAACTACCCACTACTACTACTAATACTACATACACAGAGGCTGACTCCCTTTGTGACGTAATTTGATGAGTTAGGTGGGGGGCTCAGAAGGCCTAGTTTTTCATCTGAATTTCAGCCATTTTATCTCATAAAACATGCAAATCGAATATTTTCTTTTAAAATGATCATGTCCAAGGAACATTACTTTGAAAAAAACCCCCTGCAATTTGCATTTCAAAACTCTTAGAGTAACTGTACACATCCGATCCAAAAATACCTTTATAGGGTATTAAGAGACAATACTGTTTGTTATTAAGGTGAAAATTCAGAAGTTGTTTCAATGCTCTGTGGCAGTTTGTAAAAACCATGCCGATAATCCATTACAACCTCTTTTAATCCATTAACCCAGTGTTGGGTTAAACTATTGAATCTGCACTTTTTAAAACTTTAGTATTTCATATTACTTATTACCTCTACACAAAGAACAAACTGACTTTTAAAGCATTGGCACCAAACATTTGCATTGGATGATGAGATTGCCTTAACTAATTTCTCCTAATTCTCAAACATGAGAGTCAAATCAAACTCCAGCAGTATCCCCTCCCCTTCTCCCTCCTGCCCCGTCATATATGGTCACGACAGCCAGAGACATGTGTGGCAGTCAAGTAGTGCAGCAGTAATAACTGGCTCCAGAGCTAATGTATATGGTAAATGGACTGTATTTATATAGGGCATTTCCACAGTGTGTTACACTGGCCAAAGCGCTTTACAGAGATGATACACCATTCACACACCGATGACAACAGCTGCCACACAACGGCGCTAATCAAGCCACCGGGAGCAATTCGGGGTTCAGTGTCTTGCTCAGGGACATTTAGGCATGTGGGGAGACGAACCACCAACTTGCTGGTCAGGAGACGACTGCCCTACCTCGTGAGCCACAGCCACGATATGTATATGGAACATAGAGCCCATGGTTTTCACAATGTCAAATAAAAAGGTTTACATTTTAGCAATAAATTAATGATAAATTAGTATGTCTAACGCTGTTTGTAGCAGATGTAGCTGCAGTAACACAAGCAAATTATACAGAGGAATGTTTTTTCCAGTAATATTGATGCAGTACTAATGTTCTGGCCACTATCGCATTACGATTAGTGTTACTGATACACAAACGCAAGTCGTATGTGAAACAAGAAATTTCATGTTATGCTTTGATAGTTGAACAAACTCCCACTTTTCTAGCTGTGTTGATGGCGTAAATTTTAACAACTTCTCACTAAAATGCTTCATGGACTGCTGCAAATATCCGACATAAACTTGACCAAAACCAAGCAAAAATAGCTAAAATACTTCATTTTCTAATCCAGGAAAACACGCTGGTTTCCAGTAACTGGGCAACAAAACACTAACATTACAGTCAGTTGGAATGCAACTCCAAATTACAACCATAATAATTCACTAAAAAGGTGCAAAATTGAAAAGCGAATGTTAGCATGCCAATGGTACTGACATATACACTTTAGCAAGCTACAGTACTTGTGCGTCTAGCAGGAAGAAAGCCACATCTGGTAAAAAAAAATTTCCTTTCGATACTTTTAGTGCTCTTAATCTCTGACATGAAACCAATGTTCGCCCTGGTTTTGCCTCATTCTTTGTTGCACTCTTTCTATGATACAGATCACGGCCTCTTGGGTCTAACAGATCCGCTCCTGCCCTGGGTTGGACCTGCACAGGGAGATCAACACTAGGCCTGAAGATAGCCTGGGGGGTGGGGGGTTAATAAAGTAGGAAAAAAACATTTCTAGACAATTCTTTAATTGATTTATCCAAATTTGGTCTAAATCTTAGTTAATGCAGCTTTAATTTCCCCCTGACAATCACATTTCAGGTGTCAGTTACAAACAACATGAGCCTGATAGTTCTGTTTTCTGTCCAGTCAGGTTCATTGTGGTCAGATCATTTCAAAATAAAATTTATTTTCCAGGCTCAGCTGATTAATATGGCCACTGTGTGCAGAGGGTCATTTGACCTGTGCAAAGACCATCACCTCTTCTGGCTGGTCAGTCTGCTGGTGAGGGGTCGGACTTTGGACAGGACTTTGTGAGGTGGGTCCGTCATGGTCATCACACACTTTGTGTTGGCTGGGAGGGTCGTTGCCAGAGCAACAGTGGTTAAGGGGGTGTGTGAGGCTCCAGTCGTTGTCATCGCTGCTGTCATTGTACTGACTGCAGAAGATTTTTTTGTCACCATAGCAACAGGTATGGCCAGAGTGGTCTGGATCTCGGCTCTCCGGGACAGAGCCATCGTTAGCTTCTCCCTCATCTGTTCGATCTCTTTCTGCAGCTCCTCCAGCTCACCTGGTTGGGGTGGGGCCACAGGGGTGGGGGACAGTGCTGCAGTTGCAGGAGGAGGAGCAGAGGCATTAGGTCGGGTAGAGAAGGAAGATGAAGACGACGATGAGGAGGGGAGAGAGAGAACTAGACTGGCAAATGAGGCCGGTGGTCCTCCATTCTCACACAGTCTGTTGTTTGGCCCTGCCATCAGCTTGACTGGTCCCTCCCTGTCACATTTAGTCACACCTCCTTTGGCATCAGAGGCTGCAATGCGAGCAAGCAGGCGGCGGGTGTTGAGGGTCTCCAGGTTGAAGTGGACTCGTTTGAAATCTCGGGCATCCTTGGTGACAGCAGTGTCCGTGCTGGTTTCATTGTTCCACTTGGCTGAGGTTCCAGGGACTGGCGGGGCAGGGGGTCCTGGAGGGGACTGAGACTTCTGCAGGTTACAGCTGAACATAAGCAGAGAAACATAAATGTGTCCACACATCATTATTTACCTTGGAACCAGTCAACACACATATCTGCTTGTAAGGGCCATGCAATATGATAAAAAGCTCCAGAAGCAATGAGTAGGTGGCCCTTGAGCTGGAATTGTTTTTCACATCATCACCCTACTTTATTACAAACACTGATCTGAACTGGTTTAGACATTTGTCAAGAAAACTCTAGACTCCCATAATTGTCCTGTGATCACACCGCCCGTTAATGGAGTTACAAACCTTTTATCTCTCTCAGCTCGCTGCCTCTTCACGTCCTCATAAGTCATGTTTAGAGCACGATGGATTTTCTGCCAAACACACAAGCAGTCTGTTTGTTGGAACCACTACAGAACTGTAACCTCCTCAAAACTAGAGAAGTTTAACTTTATATTTTTTATTTTAAATGTTTGTGCTCCCCCCTGACAGGTGTATGAACCACATCAGTGCTTGTGTTAATCTTATAACAATACAAATCTGTACACTCTGAGACTCACCTGTGAGGTGTGCAGCCAGTACTTGAGGTTCTGTCGGCGACGGATATGCGGGAGGACAAGTCGGTAGAAACCATGTTCAACTGCTAGAGTAAGCAAAGCTCCGCCCACTCCAACACACAACAACACAAAGAGTCCGGAAAAGTGGCTGATCCCCATCTGGAGAGTCTGACAGAGCAGAGACACAACCATTTAGGTTCTGGAAAAACTTCACCTGCATGGAGAAAGATGACAGTTACAAATGGTCAAAACTCAGCAGCACTTGTAGAATTAAACAAATGAGCCTCAGGGTCACATATTTCATAGTTTTATTAACTATTTTGTGGTGATTGTGTGACTTTCACTTTGAATCTCTGACTTCACCTATGTGTCTGAGTGACCTGCAAGAAGCAGCAGCTGAACAACTGAACAACACATAAACCTATACTACTGTACACAGGGACTGACAAGATCAAACAAATTAAATCAGTTCATTTGTCACCTTGGAAGCAACAGTCAGCAAATTGTGTAATATTAGACGAAGGTCTGGAAATAGGGAGCATGTTGACCTTGACTGGAGGTTAGTCTGTCATCTGTAACATTTTTTTGGTTAAGTTCATTTTTAAAACATGAGAGCAATCCACTGTTTTCCAGATGAGAACTATGGCCTCAGAACTGGAGTTGCTGACTCTCATCTGTTCATACTTGGCTGCAAACCACCCCTGTGCATGCTAGAAGTCACACACTGATGAAGCCAACAGAACCACATCATCTGCAAAAAAGCTGAAAAAGGATTCTGAGGTTCCCAAACCAGATGCACACCTCCGCCTGACTATCGCTTGAGATCCTGCCCATGAAAATTATGAACAGGATTGGAGACAAGGGGCAACCTTGTTCTCAACCCACTGGGAATGCACTTGATTTTTGTCGAGAATATAAGACAACGTTCACTTGGGACGGATAAATAGATACTTGTCACTGTACAAAATATACAGTGAAATTTTAGATGCACGTCAGGGTACAACTATATAAATACAAATACAATACTCAGTGCCAGCATATACACTTAGTGAGGTAATTACACTTAAAAGAGATCAATAAATATTGCACGATAAAACTTGCTGTCTTCAATAAGGGTGGTTCTGGAGATGATTATTTAGTATGTTTATGGATCTAGGGTAATAACTGTTCAGAAATCGTGTAGTGTGTGTTTTAATGGATCTATAATCGTTTGTCCAAAGGCAGCAGTTCAAAAAGGTGACAAGCAGGGTGAAAATAGTCTTTGAGGATATTGTGAGTTTTCTGCAAACAGCGAGAAGTGAAAATGTCATCCAGGGTTGGAAACTGGGAGTTTGTGATGTTATTTGCAGTCTTGATGATTCTCTGCAGAGCCTTTTTATCTGCTGCAGAGCTGCTCCCATACCACACCAGGATGCCGTGCATCAGGACACTCTCAATGTTGCTGTGGTAGTAAGATCTAAGCAGGTGTTGTGAGAGATTTATCTTCCTGAATGTCCTTAAGAGGTATAACCCCTTTTGTGCATTTTTGACCAGCATATTGGTATTAACGGTCCATGAGAGGTCCTCTGTAATGTGGAACACCCCCAGGAATTTAAAACTTGCTACCCTCTCTACCTCCTCGACGTTAATGTACAGTGGTGTGTGTACCTCCTTACTCTTCCTAAAGTCAATTATCAGTTCTTTGGTCTTTTTGATATTGAGCGTGAGATTATTTTCTTTCCACCATGCAGCTAGCCCTTGCACTTCCTCCCTGTAGGCAGACTCATCATTCAATGGATCATCTTGAGAGTATAAGAACCGGATGGCTGATAACAGCAGCCCCGGTACCCCATACCCCCCACAGTACCCTCAAAAGACCCCCTGAGGGACCCAGTCATAGTCCATATCCGCATCCACAAGACACATGTAGACTGGTGGTGCAAGCTCCCGTGACCCCTCCAGCAGCCTCACAAGGGTAAAAAGCTGATCCACTGTTCCACAGCCAAGAAGGGGTCTAAATTGCTCCCCCTGAATCTGAGGTTCAATTATTAGTCTGAGCCTACTTTCCAGTGCCATGGCATAAGCTTTCCTGGGGAGGCCGAACAATGTGATACCCTGATACCTCTGATCATTCGGATGCAGAGTTTTAAGGGTACAGCATCTCCAAAAACATTCCCTTTTCAGTAATGGCACTGAAAAAGTTAAAAGGAATCACAGAGTTGGAGAAATAATTACAAAAAGGGATGTTTCTGGATATACGTATACCCTTTAAACTCAAGTGTAATTACATTACTTGGGCAGTCACACACTGATAAATGACCTGCACTTATGTAACGCTTTTCTACCTCAAAGGACAAAGTGCTGTACAGATTCCAGTATTCACAAACTCTCGAAATGATGGCAGCGATGCTGCCATGCAAGGCGCTGCATTCACTGTCTTGCCCAAGGACACTTCAACATGTGGACTGTAGAGACTGGGAACTGAACCACCAACTCTGCAATCAGAGGTCAACCTGCGCTACTCCTGAACCAAAGCCACCCCATCCACACACTGGTTTATGTGTGACTGTGTTTTTGAGAACAAAGTGACATCTGATTGTGGCACCATGCAGAATAACCCATGTAGACTAACCTCGGTAACGGCAAACACTCTGTTTCCACAGGGGACCACTTTATACCATTTGTCGTGCAGCAAGTCCATGTAACCATCTGATTTATATCTACTGATGAACTCAGAGATGTTTGAGGTTAGAGGAGAGTTCTGAGGAAGACCAATGCCATAACCTGTCAACAACAAACAACAGTAAATAATGGTGTCAGTAATAAGTTGCTGTAGATTATTACTGAAATGGCTCAAAACAAAGCCGTATGCTGACCTGAGAGCATCTGGGAGAAAGTGCCTTAACTGTGGAGCTTGATCAGCAAATGCATGGTCTCCTCACAGTAAGACCTCAGGATGGTTAATAAACTGATCAGAAGAGCAAAGAGGGTGCTTTGGCTCATATGGGACCAGTAACCCATAAATGTAATGTGGTGCAAGGCCACAAAGGGCTTTTAAACATTCAGTAAAAGATTAAAATTCTGATCTTAACTGGTATCCAATGTAATTAGGCAAGGACAGGAGTAATATGATCTCTTTGAGCAGAGTTTGTCAGCAGTCTAGCAGCTGCATTTTCAACAAGCTGAAGACAAACAATGGATTTAAGGTTAAGCCTGGAGTAAAAGGAATTGCAGTAGTCTAAGTGAGAGGAAATAAGTTCATGGATAACTTCTTCAAGGTCAGCAAATGAGAGAAAGGCTTTGACTTTATTTATATTCCAGTAAAAAACAGGATTGAACTTAGTTGTATGTTGTTTGAAACAGAGCCTGGAGTCCAAAGTAATGCCTGGATTTATAAATGAATGTGCAGACAGAGTCAGAGAAGTACTACGTAAGAATCAACACATTACAGAATTTAGCTAAAGGGGTCACAGACAGAATGAAGGTTTGAACAGTAATTCTTTAACGGTGTGAAATGAAGGTCTAATTAAATCCTTGAGAATACCGAACTCATACTTTTACTATTTAAATTAAAAGTGTAATCTAATACTTCTCCATCACTTTTAAAGGAACAGTCCAACCTTTAGATTCAATTTACTGTTTGCAGTGTACGGTATGTGCAAACAGTCTTTACTAGCGTTTTGTCATCCGAGTGTCTGGGAGGAAACAGCTGTATGCAGTTCAACTGCAGGGAATGTTCCTCTCATCTGATTGGCAGAGGTTCCCCTGATGATGTAACTTTGTGAAATATATTTCAGTTAAAAATGTTCCAAACTGAGAGGAAGTGAACTGAAGACAAACCAAGAGACACAGCCAAAAACATGTTAGCCTCTCTATCTATACTTGTGAGGACACCATGCTATAATGATTCACCAACCCTCCAACATTAATATCACACCTCAGTGCTTAACCCCAATCTCAACATCAACCCTGAAACCAGGGCTGAACCCTCAAAAACACCTTTGAATTTTCAACCCAAAGTAAGGGATCATAAAATATGTCCTGACTATCCAACAATGTCCAACATCTAAAGGTCACACTGGTCCTCTGTGAAGGCCTAGTCAGCCTCTTAGCTGTTGTGAAGGCCCCAGCACATTTCTTTGCATGTGCTGAGTTATGCCTTCCCAAACAAATCATTTGATTTGATGCTGGGTTCGTTATTGGGTAATATTTAAATTGATGACACAAAGTTAATCAGTGACATGTTGTATAAAACCTACTTTATTTAGCATGGTTTATGATGTGCATTGTTATGTGTTGTTAATGTGGTCCCTCACATCCTCACAACAGCATAATTACAGCAGTGTAAACACACTGCATTACCTTCAATGGCAAATGGCTTCCCAACAGTTGCCAGTTTACAGTCAGCATCAATGGAAACTTCATAGTCCAGCAGAGCTTTGTCCATGATGAAGGCGTCAAGCTGAGGAGGATCTGTCCTTCAACACAGAGAAACATCGTTACTACAGCAAGTACGATTCTTCAGCAGCAACGTGGTTACTCCAGCAACTGTGAACTACAACAGCTGCTGTCAGCAACACAGAGTGACACTGTTGACAGTTGACTCTGATAACTGCAAGGTGCAACAAGGGCAACGTTGTTACTTAGATCAAGGTTGCTTTAATGATCCCTGTCTGCGAATGAATAATTGCTGCATAAAAACTCTGTGAATGTTAGAAACGCTCGACACACAAATGAGCGAGCGGAGAAACAACAAACCCAGGCGACTGGCTTCGATGGAAGAGCTTGAAGAGCCTCATCAAAGCAGCTGCTCTTAAACACTCACATCTTGTGCTGGCATGAAATCACATTCACCTTGTATAGATGTGCTCAAAGGTTGTTCTTTGGTATACTTGCTCTTGTAATTCTTGGAGTGTTGCATTGTGACATTTCCATGAAACATTTCCAGAGAGTTAGTGATTCGGTCCTTAAGTGAGATGACAGAAGGAAATTGCACCAACCTTGAGTACTTCTGCTACTACAGCAACTGTTGGCAGCTCTTACACCAATGCAAATTATTTTATTGTCTTTTTCATAGACCAGAGACGGCGGGGCAGGACAGGAATTT
>NW_018127978.1:1924134-1924469 GCF_001952655.1 Monopterus albus | reverse complement strand
TATTGGAAACCCCGGCCCCTAGGGCGAACATCCAGGATCTGCCTGTAAGCAGGGCCACCGTCCACCTCCAGGGCAGGAGGAGGAGGAGCCGGTGGCGGACAGAGGGGACTGGAGGAGACTGGTTTGACCTGAGAAACATGGAATATAGGGTGAATATGGAGGGAATCAGGGAGCTTAAGTTTGATAGCAGTGGGATGTATGATGTCCTGGATGGTAAACGGCCCTAGGAACCGGGGCGAGTGTTTGGGGCATGTGCCTTTCATGGGGACATGGGCAGAGGAAAGCCACACTTGTTGCCCAACCTGGTAGGTGGGAGCGGCCCAACGGCGGCGGTG
>NW_018127978.1:1917950-1922821 GCF_001952655.1 Monopterus albus | reverse complement strand
GACAGATTACTGAGGACTGTGCATCGACCTGTGAAGGCGGTGACTGGTGGAGCTGAGGGTAACCAGGGTCCAGAGAAGAGGTCCGATGCGGAGGGAAACCAGAGATGGCGGGGCAGGACAGGAACGCAGAAAAAAACTGAGAATAAACAACAGCGGTAACATACATGGGGAGGCCTGAAGACAAAGAAAGAACTAGCAGGGGAGTGATCGGTGAGCAGCGTATAAATAAGGAGGGAGACTGACGAGGCACAGCTGGTGAGAATCAGTGAATAGAGGCAGGTGTGTCTAATCGTGTAATCAGTGCAAGGGAGCTGGCTAGTGCGAGGAAAAGAAGAGAGGAAGGTGCCACCGAGCAAACCTGACAGTGAACTTGTCCATAGGGAGCACGACTTTTGTCACAACCCCACTTTATTTTCATGAACAAATACCAGGTGTTCTTCATGCATAGATTAACAGGTTAATGTATAACTTTGTTGACAGTTTCACATGATGCCAGATCTGTTGGGGCCTCAAAAGACTTGTAGGAATTGCTGTCATGGCAACATCTGTAATTTCAAATCTGCTCTGGAGCAGGTTAGTTCTCAGGCTTATTCAATGTAAACAAGATAACCTCAAAGATTCAGAGGGGCTCAGAGCATGAAGTGACCTACTGACATCGGAGTGAGATATGAGATAGACGATTAAAGAAAGCAGATCCTCCGGCCCATCCCAACCCGTTTTTAATCAGATGGTAGTGTTTCAGTCAGGAGGGAATAATTTATTGCAGAAGAGTGTTAGCTCCTCATACTAGGGGCTGCCAAAGAGGAGCTGTGCTCACACAGTCATGCTTAATTTAGACTACGAGTAGGCATCGATGCATATCAACATGGCGAAGAGGTTTATGGGTAAACATAGGTTGCAGACAGTCCAACGTGCACACCCCCAAATCTCAACTACATGTTGTGCGGCACTGCGTATGCTGCACGCTGATTGGTTGATCAGACTCCCTGCTGTGAGGCAGGAATAGGTGGAATGCACATTCAAATGGCAAAATGTAACAAAGCTCTATGGACTCGACACTGAATATGGAGTATATCAGGTCATCCACACCAAACCCTCCAGTCCAGTCCAGCGCCTCAAGTGTCTTCCCACCACACAGCAATTATGATGATGATGATGATGATGATGATGATGATGATGATGATGATGATGATGATGATCTCTTTGAACTCCTCCCCTCTGGACGGCATTACAGGTCAGTGTGCACCAAGACAACCAGGCACAGGGACAGTTTCTTCCCCCAGGCCGTCACTCTGATGAACACTTGACCCACAATAGTATAACTGGACAATAACCCTTAGCAAAATACCCGTAAATGTACATTATACAGACTATTCAGATCCATACAGGTCTCTATTTTTTAAGTACTCTATAAGAATTCACAGTGAGCATTCCTTGTCTGTCTGCATTGTTTACTGCCTGTTTATACTGCTTATTTTGCTATATTACACAGCCTTATGCCAATTACTGTTTATTTGCCCCTTGCATGGGGATATGTACATGCACATTGAGAGCCGATGTACCAGAGTCAAATTCCTTGTGTGTCTGACACACCTGGCCAATAAAGCCCATTCTGATAGATTCTTATGATGAGGGTCAATCCAGCGTGTCCACTGTGTCATCCATAAAGGTACCTGTCCCTCAGTCAGGAAAGAGGGGGAAGAAGATGAGAGGGTTCAAGATACTGGACACTACTGTCACTCTATACCAGGAGCAGCTTCCAACCTACACTCTCCAGCCACTTTGCTAGCTACACCTGTACAACTGTATGCAATTCAATGCAACACTTCTGCCTTAACATCTGTGTTTATGAAGCCCAATATTTAAGTGAAACTGTCATAAATGCATGGATGATGTTGTCCTTGTTGCCTCCCACAAAAGACAACATCATCCTGAAGGTCGCGAACAACACCGCAGTGATAGGTCGCATCACTGGCGGGGACGAAGCAGCCTACAGGAGGGAGGTGCCCAGTCTGGTGTCATGGTGCAAGGACAATAATCTCAGCCTCAACACGGACAAGACGAGGGAGATGATAGTGAACATGAGGAAGGAGAGGAGATCTCATCAGCCACTGTTCATCCGGGGGCTCAAAGTGGAGAGGGTGAGCAGCTTCAAATACCTGAACGTCTATATCAGTGAGGACCTCACCTGGACACACAACACCACACAGCTGGTCAAGAAGGCCCAACGGTGGCTGTACTTCCTGAGGAGGCTGAGGAGGTTTGGCATGTCGCCTAGGATCCTCAACAACTTCTACAGCTGCATCATTGAGAGCATCTTGACCAGCTGCATCACTGTCTGGTATGGCAGCACTACTGCTATGGACCGCAAGCGCCTGCAGAGAGTGTTAAAGACTGTGGAGAAGATCACCAGGACTCCACTGCCCTCCCTGCAGAGCATTTATCACTGCAGGGTGCATAGGAAAGCTGCCTCCATCCTCAAGGACCCCACCCACCCCCAGCATGGACTGTTCATACCCCTACTCTCCGATTGGAGGCTCGACTGCAACAGAGACTCAGACTCTTAAACAGCTGCAGATGCATAATTGCACACTCACTGCTGAATATTTACACTTCATGGCTCCCACATAGCATACAGTATATTCTTTCTACATCATATTGTGTTCTTGTTGTATTTTTATTGTGCTTCCTTCACTTGCTGCTTTAAAGTGCCTTAGATTTGTGTTACTGCCTATTTAGATTTGTGTTATTGCTCATCTACTTTATATTTCATTTGTACTGTGTGGCATTCATGTGGACGGCAAAGTAAGAATTTCATTCTACAGGGAAACACGTTTCCTAACTGTGCATATGACAAATAAACACTTTGAAGAATAAATGTATAAATTCAATTACAGATGCAGCCACCCAGATTGGCTCTTCTCAGCTGCATGTCTTTCAGCTGGCGTGCAGTTCCCAGCAGCCTTCCAGGAGCCCCCCTTTTACTGTTACCCGATAAAGCGTGTCTGGATTCCACAGTATGCCCACCCATTAAAAAGCTATTCCTTGATTTGCAGTGTCAACATTAGATAGCACTTTGTTCTCAAAAAACACATTCACACACAAACCAGTATAACTGCCTGAAGTACTGTGTTCACACTGCAGTCATGTTTTTGTTTAGGCCATGGTTTATACAATAGAATTGTCTGACCATAATCCTCATCATACAGGTACAGCACCAGATAAATAATTATTAACTGTTACACTGGGTTTCACCTTTCTAGTCAAAGATCTATTAAACATGTTAACATGCTTCAGTTATGTTAAGAAATAAATAGTAAAGTCTGTTAGAATGAAGAAGAAAACGTCTTTATGAACATTCATTTGAAATCTGATATATCACACAGCTGCTGTCATAACCCAGCAGTTATGTGGACTTTGTAAAACCATACTCTCAATACAGCTTCACTAAAACACAAAGGGCAGAACGAGGATTTAACGGCCAGCTATCACTGTCTTAACATACAGATTACTAGTTTATAGCCTACTTGTTCAGTTGCTCTGTCTCTGAAAATGTTCCTATGCAACTAAAGTGCAAATACAGATACATCTTGTAAGGAACATATTTGACTGTTGGATTGTATTCTAATGTAACAGAATTTTTGAATGAATGACACGCTGCATTTTCCTACTGACAGATGGAACAAGAAGCAAGGGTGGCAAAGGCATGACAAGGCATAGTCTATATTTAGTTTTATATAGGGAAATTTTGTGAAGTAGTACTAAATTATATAAATGCATTTCACGTCTGTGTTCACATTTCACTGAGTTATAACTGATATGAAGGATGAATTTTGCTGGTAAATCAGGTGCTGAAGTTTCACTTACAACTCACTGAAGAACAATCTGTTAGTCTAAGAAGTTGTTGCATGAGGCTCAGTGAGTCACCGACAACTGCACATTTGTTCTGGCCAGTTGTGCTCTGTTTTCTTACTTGAGAGTGGCAACCCCTTCAGGTGTAGTTGGTTTGTTGAAGCGTCTCATGTACTCGTACATCTCTGGAAAGCTCTTTTTCATGTAATCTTCAGCACTGCTTTCTCTCACTGTTCCAAAACGAAAACCACGGGACGGATGGTGCAGCTGACATACCAACAAAGAAGAAGAAGAGAGGAGGACTTTAACAAACTTTTCAGTAAACATCATGTACATCTGCTGCAGACAACATCAGAACAAATCCTGGCTGAAGTTGATGATTTTGGTCTAGCCCTGTGGCTGTGCCAGTAAGAGGCATCCTTGTGGAGGACTGATGTGGAAGCTGCTGCAGCTTTGGTCTCGCTGTGACAAATCCAGGACAGTGGTGAGTATTGTATTTCCATCCTCTGTGGTATTCCTAATAAACTCCTTCATCGGCTTTAAACCACATAAAACTCTGCTGCAAGAATCATCCCCTGTACCAAGTCTACTAACCATGCTACACCCTTTCTCATACAGCTGCACTGGCTCCCTCTATACCAATGGATTCACTATAAGATTCTCCTCCTTACCTTCAAAGCCCTTCGTAATCTGGCCCCCATACCTCTCTGACATTCTCCATCTTTACATTCCTCCCCGCTCCTTAAGATTTTTCTTTGCCGCTCTTCTGGCTGTCCCTGGTTTTAGACTCAGCACCATTGGTGCCAGAGTCTTCAACTTCTCTGCACCAAGACTTTGGAATTCATTGCCTCTACATCTTTGCCAGCTGGACTCTGCTGTACAGTTCAAATCACACCTGTTTAAATTAGCATATTCATCTTGAAACAATTATAAGCATGCATTTTAACCTTTTCTTTTGTATTGCTGTATTTTAATTGCTGTTTGTTCTGCAATGTGTCCTTGGGTGTTTAAAAGGCACC
>NW_018127978.1:1914474-1917924 GCF_001952655.1 Monopterus albus | reverse complement strand
CATTCCTGTTCAGGGACACAAACATGAAGGAAAATTAGCATTGAACAGAAACAGTTTGGACACAAATGCATTCACTCACAGATGTCACATTTCCTGTGAAATGTCAAACTTTGACACTGCTCGGACTCTCCAGAGAAAAGATGTGTGAATTGAGAGAACAAAGATTTTTGTTTTTTTAGCACGTTAAAGGACTTTATCTCACCTTGGCATCATGAATCCCTGAGACCTCCTCAAAGGTCTTCTCTCCTACCATGACAGCAGCAAGGTTGGCAGTGTAGCTGGACAGCACCAGCAGACAGAAGATGGCCCACAGGTTCATCAGGAACCGACCTGTCCAGCACTTTGGTGTCTTTGAGGAGACAGTGCGCCCAAACAGGATGGCGTAGCACAGGTTCAGAGCAGATGAGTATGAGAACACCTTCATCCTGTTGCGTCCATGAGGCGTCATGCCAAATGGACTCTTCCACTCATATAGTGTAAGGAAGAGCGCTGTGATGTGCAGTGCCAGGAAGATGCCCACCCACATGGACCAGTGCAGGGGCCACATGAAGGCTCCAATAGGGGCTGCTGTGTCCTTACTGCGCACCAGGATGCCCAAGCTGGTGGAGAAGAAGGGCGAGGTGAAATCAATAACCTGACTTCGTGCTGAATTGATACTGAAGGAGGTGACCGCCATGTCTGCCAGTCCGTTCAGAAGATCCCCCACCAGTCCAGTCCAGCGGCCCCCCTTCCATGCACCGTACTTCCCATCTCCGACAATGTAAAGATCAAATTCAAAGTCCAAATCCTCAGCCAGCTTCTCCAACAGGTCAATGCAGTATCCATAGCAACACTTGTTGTACTCTGCAGGCAGAGAGCTGCTGTTCCCTCCCACCACCTCTTTGAAAAACCTCTCCAGGGTCTCTGAGCTGTTGGTGCCAGCATCCAGGCAAAACTGACCAGCCGGGCAGCTGCCCTCATCATCCACATTCCGTGTGAACACAAAAGGGTGCTCCACCAGAGTCACCACCCGGACCCGACTCCCTGCCACTGGTATACCTGCTTTCCAGTAGCCCCTGGTCCTCCCACCTGTTCCCTCTGTCCTGTGCCAAAATTTGGGTCCCTGCCAGACTCCCTGGTCCTCTACTCGTAGCTGACCCCTATCCCACCTGCCCACTGTCACCCAGGTGGGCTGACCCAGTGCATCCTGCTGCAGGCTCCAGATGTGGAACCGCTGTGAAGTGAGGATCTGAGACTGGTTCTGCTGGACCTGAATTGGACCCGTCAGACCAGAAAAAGACATGTTGGACAGAAACCTAAAGAAGAGGAAAAAAACAACAAGTAACGCACAGACCTACGAACGGGTCTCTGGGTAGAGTGATGGTTCATAGGTGAATTAATGCTCAAGTTGTGACCTTTTATCCCGTTTGATCTGTGATTATGCTGATCCAAAGTTTTTATACTGCAGAGAACAGAACTGATATACAGCAGTTTTCTTTTATTGGCTGAATACTAACAAATAATATCAAAATAGAGTTGTTTAGATCAGCTTTTCTTTGAGGACCCATCTTTATAATTTGTCTCTGGGCTCCGTCTAGGCACCTCTGTTGTTTGACCTTTACATGCTTAGACACAACATATTAACAAGTCGATAATCTGAATTATGTAAATGATTAATTATTGATCAATCAGATGAATACTGTCCTGATGATCTGATTGATCAGTTTATCCCCACAATGTCAGACACTGGGAAAAGGTTCCACTGTGACTCTCCAGAGCCAAAGGTGGCGTCTTTACATCTTTTTGTGTCCAACCAGCAGATCCACAGACTCAGCTGATTCTCATATCTGACAAAGAAAAGCATCAGCCCCTCACATTAAAAAAGGTGGAACCAGAACATGTCGGTGACTGTTGCTTCTAAATAGCTGCTGGTTTCTACCAGTGAACTCTCCAGCTCTAGGTCACTGAATGGCTTCATGAGGACGACAGTGGGTCAGACACAGTGAGGGGATCTGGTTTGGAAGGAGGGGGTTTCCTCCTCCGACAGAGGAGACCTGACGCTGCTCTGGAGACTCGGCCCTGATAATTCAATTCAATTTTATTTGTATAGCGCCAAATCATAACAAAAGTCATCTCAGGAAACTGCTAAGTGAGGTCTAGACCTTACTATTATTAATATTATAAAGGGAAAAACCCAACAAATCCCTTTGAGCAGCATTTGGTGACAGCGAGGAAGAAAAACTCCCTTTAATGGAAGAAACCTCCGACAGACCCCAGGTTTTGGTGGGCGGCCTTCTGCCTCGACCAGTTGGGGTGAGTGGATAGAGGAGAGAGAAAAGAAGAAAAGGAACAAGACACAACAACAAACAAACACTGGTCAGGTTGATGTGGCTGGTGACTGCTCATCAGAAACGTAGAATTCTAGAGCCAGGGCTACCTGTAGAAAGGTACAAGGAGAGAGAGAGGACACACTACGGGAGAGAGGAGACACACAATTAGTGACAGGTAATGGTGGCAGATAGATGGATGGAGAGGGAGGAGAGAAACTCAGAGCATCATGGCCTCCCAGCAGCCTACGCCTATAGCAGCATAACTAAGGGAAGGCTCAGGGTCACCTGGTTAGGATGTGGTCTAAGAGACATGTTGATGATTTAGCAATTGTTGAGGTCAACTCAGAGGGATCTTTGGGAAAGAAGTAGCCCAAGTATAAATGAGGTCTGACACATGTTTCTAAAGCATTGTAGTAGATGGCACATCCATGAGAGCTGTGGGAATAGTCCGACCAATTTTTTCTCTAATAGTTGTGATTTTATTTGTAAAGAAGCTCATGAAGTCATTGCTGCTGAGATCTAAGGGAATGTTAAGCAGCACTGTGGCTCTTTGTCAGCCTGGCTAGTGCTGAAAAGAAACCTGGGCTTGTTCTTATTTTCCTCAATCAGTGATGAATAAAATGTGGTTCTGGCACTACGAAGGGCTGTTTTTATGTTATTAAACTATCTTTCCAGGCTATGAAAAACTCTTCTGACTTAGTGGAGAGCCACCTCCTTTCCAGTTTTCGTGATGCCTGCTTTAGGGAGCGGAGCTACGAGCTGTACCACGGGGGCCTCCTCTGTTTTACTGCCTTCCTTTTCGGAGGGACAACAGTATCAAGTGTGGTACACACGGAGGCTGCAGCACTATCAACAAGATTATCGACTTATGTGGGAGTAAAGTTAAGATGGCCTCCCTCCACTGTGTTGGCAAATATCACTGAAGTAAATAATGATGGAATTATTTCCTTAAATTTGGTAACACCATTGTCAGATAGACATCTACTATAGTGGAATTGTTTCCCACATAGAGAATAATCCATTAATGTAAATTCCATCCATTCATTTTCCTCCACTTATCTGGAACCAGGTCACGGGGGCAGCAGTCTAAGCAAAGATGCCCAGACTTCCCTCTCTCCAGACACTTCCTCCAGCTCCTCCA
>NW_018127978.1:1913280-1914281 GCF_001952655.1 Monopterus albus | reverse complement strand
AGCTCCTCCTGGGTGACCGAGCTCCTCACCCTATCTCTAAGGGTGCGCCCAGCCACCCTGTGGAGAAAGCTCATTTCGGCCGCCTGTGTCTAGGATCTTGTCCTTTCGGTCATGACCCAAAGCTCATGACCATAGGTGAGAGTCAGAATGTAGATCGACCAGTAAATCGAGAGCTTCGCCTTACAGCTCAGCTCCTTCTTTGCCACGACAGCCCGAGAGACATAGTCCCTCCAGCATGTCCTGGGTCTTCCATGGGGCCTTGTCCCAGTGGGACATGTCCAGAACACCTCCCTAGGAAGGCGCCCAGGAGGCATCCGAAACAGATGCCCAAGCCACCTCAGTTAGCTCCTCTCGATGTGGAGGAGCAGCGGTTCTACTCTGAGCTCCCCCCTGGGTGACTGAACTCACCCTATCTTTGAAGGGTGCGCCCAGCCACCCTGCGGAGGAAGCTCATTTCGGCCACCTGTATCTGGGATCTTGTCCTTTTGGTCATGACCCAAAGTTCCTGACCATAGGTGAGAGTCGGAACGTAGATTGACCAGTAAATCAAGAGCTTCACCTTACAGCTCAGCTCCTTCTTCACCATGACGGACCAATACATCAACTGCAATACTGCAGAAGCTGCACCAATCCACCTGTCAGTCTCCCGTTCCATCCTTCCCTCACTCGTGAACAAGACCCCGAGATACTTAAACTCCTCCACTTGAGGCAGGAACTCTCCACCAACCTGAAGGGAACAAGCCACCCTTTTCCGACTGAGAACCATGGCCTTGGACTTGGAGGCGCTGATTCTCATCCCAGCCGCTTCACACTTGGCTGCAAACCGCCCTAGTGCACGCTGGAGGTCCTGGTTTGATGGAGCCAACAGGACAGCATCATCTGCAAAAAGCAGAGACGAGATCCTGTGGACTCCCTCCAGGATTCCCTCCGGCCCCTGGCTGCACCTAGAAATTCTGTCCATAAAAATAATGAACAGAACCGGTGACAAAGGGCAGCCCTGC
>NW_018127978.1:1907248-1912991 GCF_001952655.1 Monopterus albus | reverse complement strand
CCCAGCTGCCACATGATGTTGCAGGGGCGTGTCAGCCAAGACAGCCCCACAACATCCAGAGACTTAAGATACTCATGGCAGATCTCATCCACCCCCAGTGCTTTGCCACCGAGAAGCTTCTCAACTACCTCGGTGACTTCAGCTTGGGTGATGGACAAGTTCATCTCCGAGCCCTCTCCCTCTGCCTCCTCACTGGAAGACGTGATGCCGAGGTTGAGGAGATCCTCGAAGTATTCCTTCCACCGTCTGACGATGTCCCCAGTCGAGGTCAACAACTGCCCACCGCCACTGTAAACAGTTTTGGCAAGGCACTGCCAAATTTCTTTGAGGCTTCGATAGTCCCTTTTCATGGCCTCACTGAACTCCTCCCAGACCCAAGCTTTTTCCTCCACATCCACCCGGGCTGCAGTCTGCTTGGCCTGCCGGTACCCGTCTACTGCCTCAGAAGTCCCACAAGCCAACCAGGCTCCAAAGGTCTCCTTCTTCAGCTTGATGGTATCCCTTACTTCCGGTGTCCACCACCGGGTTCGGGGATTGCCACTGCGACAGGCACCGGAGACCTTACGGCCACAGCTCCGAACTACTGCATCGGCAATGGAGGCGGAGAACATGGTCCACTCGGACTCAATGTCTCCAGTCTCCCTCGGGATCTGGTCGAAGCTCTGCCGGAGGTGAGAGTTGAAGATCTCTCTGACAGGGGGTTTTGCTAAACGTTCCCAACAGACCCTCACAATATATTTGGGTCTGCCGAGTCTGTCCCGTTTCTTCCCCCACCATCGGATCCAGCTCACCACCAGGTGGTGATCAGTTGACAGCTCCGCCCCTCTCTTCACCCGAGTGTCCAAGACATACGGCCGGAGGTCTGATGAAACAACCACAAAGTCGATCGTCGACCTCCGGCCTAGGGTGTCCTGGTGCCACGATGGGAATGTAAATTCAAAAGTTATTAGAAAATGGTCAGACAGAAGAGGGTTTTGGGGAAAAACTATTAAGTGTTCGATTTCAAATCCATACGTCAGAACAAGATCAAGAGTGTGAATAAAACATTGAGTGGGTTTATTTACAGTTTGAGAAAAGCCAATTGAGTCTAATAATGAACAGAATGCACTGTTGAGGCTGTCATTGTCACCATCTACATGAATATTAAAGTTGCCTACTCTGATTATTTTATCTGTACCAAGCACTAAATCAGACAAAGCTTGAGAATTCAGTTAAAAACTCTGAATAAGGGGCAGGTGGATGGTAAAGAATAACACATATAACTGGCTTTATTCCAGCTTGGGTGTGAGAGACTCAGAGTGAGGCTTTAAATGAGTTATAACTATGTTTAGGTCTAGGGTTGATTAATAGGCTTGAGTCAAAGATCGCTGTCACACCTCCACCTTGGCCTGTGACAGTTACTGTGACTAGGTGGGGTGGATTCATTTAGACTGACATATTCTTCCTGCTGTAACCAGGTTTCAGTAAGACAATAAATCAATGTGATATTCACTTATCAAATCATTCACTAACAAAGATTTGGATGAGAGAGATCTGATATTTAATAGTGCACATTTGATTTGTCCTATAAGAGGAGTAGTCTTAATTTTAATTAGGTTCTTATGAATAACTTCTCTTCACTTTTGATGTATATAATTTAGGTGGTCAGGGGGCAGCACAGTCTATAGGGTACTGGGAGTTTTGGGTGGGTAGCAGCTGCAAAGAGACGCAAAAAAACACTGAGGGGCAGGAATTAATGCGAGCTGCAGGTTTGAATAGGATAAAGGGTTTATCTGTTGTATTCAGTTTTTTGACAGAAAAAGATCAATCACATTCGTGGTAAATAAAATTATACTCAGGCTGAGCAATAAAAACATCTGAGGACAGATTATCTGCCACAGAAGAAGAACAGAAAAAAAGAAAAGGAGGAAAACATGGAGAGAAACAAACATTGGAGATTTAACATGAAATCAGATCACATTTGACTTCTGAATGAAAGGAGTGTATTTGACCAAACCAGGGGTTTCTAGTCGACAGGACGGCCTTTGTTTATGCCCATGTAGTGGTGTCTCTGAAATATTGGCAGGAATTCTAGCCCTTTTATGCATAGTGGTTACTACAGTGGACAGTTAATTAAAAGCTATTTTCTTGTATGTGCATGGGTTCTGATGATAGTTGCATAGCATAGTGGACGCTAGCATGTCATCCCATACTCTGCCACCTACTGGTCAGACACTGCTAAGTGCAAAAATAATTTCTAAATCCAAGATGACCAACAGAAAGCCAGAAAGGCTGAATATCTCCATTGGAGGTAACAAATATGGTAACATCAAGCAACACCTAAAGAAACATACTGTTAAATTTTCCAAGTATTGATTTTATTTTGTGAGGGAATTACAATTAATTTGTCCATTTGTTCAAAAAAACTTCTGTTTTTTTGTTTTCATTCTCAGAGAGTAATAATAAACACTGAGGAAGAAAAATCATGAATAATTCATGCAGAAAGGGCTAGGATAGGTTTGGTTTGGGTGTCCTTTCTCTCCCTTCCTGCAGGTATCCCTGGCTCCAGAGCAATGTTTTTAATGAACAGACACCATGTGCTCATTACAAACAGTCTGTTGTTTTGTTTTTGTTGTGTTCTGATGCTGTCCTCTCTAGCCACTCACCCCAACCAGTTGAGGCAGAAGGCTGCCCACCAAGAGCCGTGGTCTGTCGGTGGTTTCTTCCGTTAAAGGGAGTTTTCCTCCCTGAATATCTCCATTGGAAGTAACAAATATGGTAACATCAAGCAACACCTAAAGAAACATACTGTTAAATTTTCCAAGTATTGATTTTATTTTGGAGGTCAAGTGCTGCTCAGGGGGGTTTGCTGGGTTTTTCTTATAATAATGTAAGGGCTAGACCTGACTATTGTTGTGAATTGGTGCTATACAAATGAAGTGAACAGAAGTTCCTTTCAGCTGTCCTGAATAAAATCTGTAACTGGCTGTGATTAGCTTCAGATATTGGGGTGGCTGTGGCTCAGGAGATAGAGCAGATCATGTCTCAGGGTTTGTGGTTCGATTCCTGGTACCTCCAGTGCACGTCGTAGTGTCCTTGAGCAAGACACTGAACCCCAAGTGGCTCCCAGTGGCTATCCCACCAATGTGCGAGAGTGTGTGTTTATGTAAGTGCAAAAGAGTAAATGGGCAACTAGTGTGAAAATCCTTCGAGTGTGCCTCAATGCATAGAAAGACGCGATACAAGTCAATTATATAGATATACGGTATATAGAGGCCAAAACAGATCGACTTCATCGCTTTCCCTAAGTCATTAAATGTAATTAAAACAAAAAACAATAATAGCCTAAAACTACATTTTGAACCTTATTCAAAAAGTTATTCATAGACATAAGATAATAAATCACTGTGACCTTTGAATTTTACTGAAAAGTCACTCAACTTTATCAGTATATTTGAAAAGCATAAAACATACAGCTTAAAGAGCTGAAGTAGATGATTCAGTGAGAAAAGCAACTGTTACCTGGACAGGTATTGCCCTGACAATGTCATCTCGTGTTTGTCGGGTTTGTTGTAGCAGTTCACCATGTTCTGGATCAGAGCCAGGTCCGGTCTCACCATGGTTGCTGCAGCAATGGCCCTGGTGACAAGCTGCAGAGCATCCCTGATGTAGAATTCGAGTGGTTTCTTGTCCACCTGTCCATAGGCCAGCAGGCCAAGTGGCAGCCCAATGGCATGAAGTGCATCGGGGCTGAGTGGCTGGCCCAGCACCCAGTGCACCATGGGTAAGGTCAGCCCCAGGTCCTGGGCACTCCCCAGAACAGCTGCCGCACACTGAGGGTCAGCCCCAAACAGCAGCACTGATGCTGGCGGCGGCCGTTTTTTTCTGAAGTGTCGAGATAGGAAGTCGTGGATCTGAGTGTCATCGTCGGCCGACTGCGTCAGGTTTAGGAGGGCCCGCAGATGCCAGGTGAGCCCACCCGTGCCATCCCAAGGTGCACCGCTCTGACCATCCAGGAGCTGCAGTAGACCCCGAGCCTCCTCCCAGCCCCGACACAGAACTGCAGTACCCTCTCTCCAACCAGACCGCTGCAGAACCGTCAGCAACAAGTCTGACAGACCGGACTCTGGAACCCCCGTCACCATCTGCAGGTGGAACTGGTTCTTCACAGAACCAGGATGAAAACCAGTAGTTAGAACCAGGGGGAAACCAGGAGAAGAAAAAGAAACCAAGAGGGCCAACAGGAAGAAAACACAGCTTGATCTCAGAGTGGATCAGGGGTCAAACAGAACACAATAAATCAATCAAACATCAGATAATTAGATCCTGCCTGGTGTCCAGATGTAAATCTGATTTTGGAGAACAAACCAGAGAACAAAGAAAAGAACACTGACCAATTTCAGTCTATTTTAATGTGTCTTAGGCAAATAACAGCGTCAGTATCTACATTTGTATCAACACTTATGGCGGAAAAAAAGGTTTTCCACATTTTTGTATGAAAATCACCACCATGAGTCCAGTTTTGTGATGGTTGAACCAAATCTGTGGTGGTTATCAGATTTATAGTATAATAATTAAAGTGATTTTACACTGATTTAAAACTGTTCATTCAACAATGTCTTTATTAACAGTAATGACAGTAGCACAGAGACTCAGTGTCTTGTCCTCAGGTGGAAAATGTAGAGTTAATATAGTGATCACATCATCACAATGTCATCATTGTTCCTGTGCGAGGACTTGAAAGTTGATATCATCATCTGTTTTATTGTCAAAGAGACAACGAACCAATGTCCTCTGCTGGGGAGGCAACAGCAGAGTGTCGAGATGGAAATAAACTGGCCTGAAGTAAATTGGTAAGAGATTCACACTGTGGTCTGGCCTTCGGGGTAATAACAGGCTTTGCCAGTCTGAGACAAATGTACATGTTAGTGTAGTTTAGTCTTGAAATGTTCATCTTCATGATCATTAACTTTCACACTGCTCGTTGACCACTTGTATCCTTAAGTAAAATTATTAAAACTGAAACTTCAGTGAACTAAAACTAAACAGAAATTAGTCTATACAACCCCTCCTTGAACCGCCACCTTATTGTGGTGGAGGGGTTTGAGTACCCGAGTGATCCTAGGAGCTATGTTGTCGGGGGCTATATGCCCCTGGTAGGGTCTCCAAAGGCAAACAGGTCCTAGGTGATGGGTCAGACTAAGAGCGGTTCAAGAACCCGTGACGTCGCCTGGTATGGCGCAGCCAGGGCCCCACCCTGGAGCCAGGCCCGGGGTTGAGGCTTGAATGTGAGCACCTAGTGGCCGGGCCTCTTCCCAAGGGGCCCGGCCGGGCGACGTGGGGATGTCTTCCTGTGGGGCCATCACCTGCAGGAGGATTCGTAAGGGGCTGGTGCACACTGGATCGGGCAGCGGTCAAAGGCAAGGGCCCCGGCAACCCAATCTCTGGGGGACATGGAGACTAGCCCTGGTGACATGGAATGTCACCTCGCTGGTGGGGAAGGAGCGCAAGCGTGTGCAGGAGGTTGAGACGTACCGGCTAGATATAGTCGGGCTCACCTCCACACACAGCTTGGGCTCTGGAACTTTACTCCTCGAGAGAGGCTAGACTCTCTACTACTCTGGAGTTGCCCGCGGTGAGAGGCGATGGGCTGGTGTGGGCTTGCTCATAGCTCCCCAGCTTAGCCGCCCTGTGTTGGAGTTTACCCTGGTGAACGAGAGGGTCGCTTCCCTGCGCCTTCGGGTTGGGGATAGGTCTCTCACTG
>NW_018127978.1:1904525-1904689 GCF_001952655.1 Monopterus albus | reverse complement strand
CGGATATAGGCGGCCGAAATGAGCTTTCTCCGCAGGGTGGCCGGGCGCACCCTTAGAGATAAGGTGAGGAGCTCGGTCACCCGGGAAAGGCTCACAGTAATAACCACTGCTCCTCCACATCGACAGGAGCCAGCTGAGATGGCTCCGGCATCTGGTTCCGAATG
>NW_018127978.1:1904072-1904447 GCF_001952655.1 Monopterus albus | reverse complement strand
GGGACTATGTCTCTCGGCTGGCCTGGGAACGCCTTGGCATTCCCCCGGAGGAGCTGGAGGAAGTGTCTGGAGAGAGGGAGGTCTGGGTATCTTTGCTTAGACTACTGCCCTCGCGACCCGGTTCCGGATAAGCAGAGGAAAATGGAATGGAATAGTCCATAGAATAAAAGCTAAACTGAAACTAATGACATCACTGGTTGAACTAACAAACTAAACCAATTGAGATTTAATCAAAAATTTGCATCAAAATAAAAGCAATATAAAAATGTTCTGAGCTCCAAAGGTCACTCACATTGAACTCTGCTGCTTGTTCTGGTAGAAACGCAGAGTTTCATTCAGCTTGTAAATGGACCAATTTCCTTCCTGGTGGAATCT
>NW_018127978.1:1883716-1904050 GCF_001952655.1 Monopterus albus | reverse complement strand
CAAACTGATTACACCTCCTGCTCTTCTCTGGCTGCAGCAGGAGCAAAAAATCTATTCCAGGCTGATCTGACTGGATCAAGATCAAAGGTCAAAGTGTTTATTTTGTCATATGCACAGTTAGGAAACGTGTTTCCCTTTACAATGAAATTCTTACTCTGCCATCCACATGGATGCCACATAATACATGTGAAATATAAAGTAGATGAGCAATAACATAAATAGGCAGTAAAATCACAAATCTAAGGCACTTTAAAGCAGCAAGCGAAGGAAGCAAATAAAAATACAACAAGAACAGAACAGAGAGAATATATGCTACGTGGGTGACGCAGTGAAATGAAAGGTGATGTAGTCGATCACGCCTGTCCAGCACCTGACTTTCAACCTGATCATTTCTGAGGGACTGATCATCCATTCATGCGTTTTCAGACAGACGAGTTGGCTCCAACACCTCATTTGATTCCAGGAGCTGCAGGTGTTGTCTGTCACTGCTGAGTTCATTTGTTTTTAAAGGCCTTTTTTGAGCATTTTGTCTTTTCTCGACAGAAAAATGACCTAACTTTACTTACACCGAATTTTAAACATGAAAATTATTTTTGTATTTTTTTTATTTTAATTTTTTAGGTTTTCATTCATGTGATTGTAGTTTTCCTTGCTCCCTTGTATCATATGATACTTCTGGAGAAGAGCTGCACTTGTATGTTGTTTTCCATGTTCTTGTTTGTGATATTGCATCCTGTGACTGTTCAGTCAGAGACACATCTTCACTGTGGTACATAACGAGCTAGTTTTGTAACAAACTGGGGGCATTTATATAATAAGTCACTTTACATCACCTTACTTTATGACTTCACATCATTTACTGTGCCTCCCTTCTATTTTACCTACATCACTTTGACACTGTGCCAGTTTACTTCATGGTAAATGCCACTTTGACCACTAGGCTGCAGGTGTTGGCAGGACTGATGCTGATACCTGACATGACACCGCCCTCATAATGAGAGAACCCGAGGTGTGAAGCTGTGGCCACTCAGAAACAGAAACGACTGCTTTAACTAACATCCAATGAAGGAACATTAAAATTCTTGTTAAAGTGTCCCTCTGTCCTTAAGTGAGCCTGGGTCTCTGAGGGCCTGTTTGTCTCTGTTAGCGCGACACTCCGACAGTTTAATCTTTGATCTGTGAGTTAGTCTCAGGCTGCGTTTGTCAGGTGTCCCAGGTGAGTCTCTGCAGGTCGACAGCCTGTTCATGCTGATCACAGTTAAACTTAAAAACACTGCAGAGGAAGACAGCGAGATTACAGATCAAAGAGATGCTCACTCGCTCTCTTCTCACTGTTATGGCAATGCAGGACACGTCCTCCGTCACTGTGACGATACTCTGACAGGTGGCTCTTTAAGGATTTAAAGCGTCAAACCTGAAGAAGAGAAATGTGTTTGAGGAGAGAGAGGACATCAAATGAATCCTGCTGCCTGAGAGGACGTCTGACTCTTTTGTACTTTTCTGTTTTACTTCCCCTCAACTTACAAAAAATCAAAAAACTTCACTATACTGAACTTGCCACTTTAACTCACTGTCACTTTACATCACATCGATGTCATGCATGTGATTCTGCCTCATTGTACATCATTTTGCTTAAATTTACTTTGTCACATCACGACCCGGTGTCTTCCCCTCACTAACCTGACGTCGTGCCTTTGTCATTTGCATCTTGTTGCACTGCATCACCTCTCCTCACTGTATTTAGTCTTTCCCACAGAAAGTTTATGTTGAGGTTATTCAGCTGCAAGCTGTAGTGCATGCTGGGAGTGTTTTGGACATCAGACAGGTGCCTGAGTTTCAAGGTCGGTGAAGGTCAACTGCTACAAAGGGAGTTTTTTCTCCCCGCTGTTGCCAACCGCTGCTCTAGACCTGACTTTGTAAAGTGTCCTGAGATGACCTTTGCTGTGATTTGGTGCTATACATATACAATAAAACTGAAGTGATTTGAATATGCAACCTGTGCGCGCAGTATGAGGGAGGGGCTAATGGAAGTACAGTATGCGTGTGTGTGGGGCGCCTCTCAGCCAATAAGCTGCTATATTCATCAGTCCAGCTGTCACGTCACACACGTCAAGCCTATTTTCCTTGAGCTACATGTACAACGCTCCACAGAATCCACCAAAACAATGAAAACTCACTATTTCCAACCAAACACACATCAAGTGGTGCAATGACACTGGTGTGAGATCGACTGACAGTTTTACCAGTGAAGACGTCTCACTCTGCTGGAGTTGTTGGAGCAAAAAAACACTCTGTTTGCTCCAATTATTCTGTGTTAGAGTGATGCCTCTAGCTCATAAACAATCTTCAGCCACAGCAGACAGCGTGTTGTGTGTCCTCCGACTGCAGCAAAGTCACAAACCCGACAACAGCCACATCTGTTTGGTCCTGTCACCAATTTAACCTTAGCTAGCGACAGCTGGTATGACCCTGAAGGTCATCATTTTGACCAGAAGCTGCCACCTGAATGGTTTCCACACTGAGCTTTGCTAAAAGGATTGTAGGTGTCACAGCATTGCTGTGGGCGGCGGTGTGTGTGTATTGTATGTGTGTTGTTGGTGATCCTGAAAAAGTGTGACGTTCCCTTTCTGACTTGCATATTTGTCCCTGTGGTCATAAATGCATCTGATTGTGATTTCTAAATGCAGCAGCATCACAGAAAAACAGTTTCATTCATCCTGGTGTTAAGAGAATGTCAAATGTTCTGTATGAGACTCTTTTAACATAACCGCTAACATGATGTATATTCTCAACCCTAGCACTGATGATACATTTTGAGCATAATGTGATTTTGACTATCATTTCATATTGCTGTTAGCTGTGGACTGTGACTTCTGTATTTTACAAAGCATACAGTATAAAGTATTGCTTTTACAATGTGTGATCTGCTTCACAGAAGAAGCTACTGTGGTTGTGACTTATTATACTGCTTCTCTATTAATCCTTTATTATTCTGATTTGAAGAAACGGCTGCTGTTATTACACCCTGGGTGCACACAGTTTTATCCAATAGAAATATGTTGCTGTATGGGGAGTGTGCCCTATGGAATTAAAGCACTGTATTTTGTTACCTTTCATGGGATGAACTGTACATTTAGTAAGTTATGGACTGTGTCACAGACCAACCAGACGAGGACGTGTGGACTGAACACCGTGGCTGCGCCCTGGATGTGAAATATAAAAGGGCTGTGACAAAAGAGGAAGCGCGGCTTCAGGGCATCATCTTGGACAGAGCAGAGGCATCGGCTGCAGCTTTTCATTTTTGTATTTCAGTTTAGCTTCACTTTATTAAACTTTCTAAAAACTTTTATAGTATTCCTACTGCCTTCTTCAAGCATCACCCAAGGGAGAGATGGGTTCTTTCAGTATCCCCAGGTAAGAACCCTACCCACCTAATAAATATGACAAGGCACACATATATCACTTTATATTTCTTTTCCCAGCAGGAAATGAGTTATGTGCTCTGAGCTACTGAGTTTGGAGCCTTATTTGTCTTAAAATAACAGACAACTTGTGAGACATATGATGGGGAAGCACATTTTTACATCTGAGACACAAACCAAAGCCTGATTTTCACACAAATTTATGTATACTAATGTAGACAGACCTGATCCTGTCCTGTGGAAATAATTTCACTACCATAAAAACATCTCCGGTCAAAGAAAAGCCTAGATTTCAACTGGTCTACTTCAACTATGTTAAAAATCTTTAAAACAAAGATTCATGAAAGGCAACTGAGCGGCAATCAGACAACCCAAGATGAAAAATTAAAGAGGAAGTTTGATGTCAAGATCAGCAGTCACATCATCAACACATGGTGTTTTTTTAATAGTAAATGTCGATGTTCACTTCAAAACTAAACAGGAAAAATTAACCACAATCAAGACAAAGTGCTGACAACCAGTGGAGCTCCAATCAACGATACTAATATCGACTAATACTATATTCAATAAATATATTATTGATATATAATGGTGTGTTGAAAAGTAAAGTTTCCAAAGTGTTGTCAGTCTCCTGTACTGGTCTGCTGTCGATTCTCAGGAATAAAATTAATCAATAAAACAGAATCTAGAACGAGATCAAAGAAACGGAATGAAAGGTGATTCAATAAAGTCTGAATGAAATATAAAGACGAGGAGATGAAACAGCAGGCGAGATGAAAAGAAAACATCAGCTGAACAAAAATTGTTCACACTGCAAACTAAGAGCCAACTGTGAAGATGCTACACAGACAGATTCAGTGGCTGATCATCCAGACGCCAGATACGTAACACAGACTTGTACCCCCCGCAAAAAGAAGTCCGTAGGACAGGAGTGTCATCTGCACAGAGACCTAGCTCTGTCACTTTATTCTTCATATCTTTGTTGAACTAACCCTTTGACAGCAGATAAGTCACATAACGGGAATCACACCTGGAGGAAACTGAATCCTCTTCAACTTGCCTGAGGAGTCCTCGGACTCCTAAGGGCTAATTTGCACAACTCAGTTGTTTCCTAAAATGTCAAAATATTCCATTAAGTGCTCAAAAACTGATATTTGAGCATGCCCAATTTCATGACACATTTAATGTGACCGGAAGCAACAGAGCAGTTACTGAATAAACAGTTTAGTCTAAATAATCACAGAGCGACAGCCTTTTTCAGGTGATCCCTCCTTTAATCTGAAGACGTTTGTCCTGATTTATTTAATGCTTCTGCAATGAAGAACCTCTCGGTGATTCTGATGTTAAATAATCTGTTTTCTCTGCAGGGTTTCTCATGCCAGAAAACACTGTTAATGTGAACAGAGTTTATACAGAGGTCTCGAGCTGCTAACTGAGCAGAAACTGTGTTATTTTTCTGTAATAATGAGAGCTGACAGCAAAGCCGCCAGCTGCTCTCACTCTGTTGAAATATTAACAGCCAGTTTGTCCTGCGGTAATGTGCTCACATTACCCTGAATCCTGGACCAGCAAGCAAATCCCTGCCCATTAACACCAGCTAGACTCATGACTACCACAGAGAAAGACGCAAAACCATAAAGATGCATGACTGCAACTGAGAGATAGACCATGGATTGAACAGCATATTTCTGTCCGAACCTGACCCGACAAGCTTATATATGTCATGTCCGAACCTGGCCTGGGCCTGATGCAGCTGAGTGTGCATGGGGTTTTTACCCTTATAATTAAAAGAAGCAGTCATTTGAGTGCTCAAACCATCTAGCCTTAAGTTTGATCTTTGTATCTGACCCTGATCCAGACCGAACATAAATTTCTAAATTTCTGTCCAAAACTGGCCCAAACCCTCAGGTACTGACAAGTCCCATTGGGCTTGGTTCAAGTATACACACTCTACAGAGAGATGCAAGTCTACCACAGAGACACTGTTAAGTTTTTATTTATTGTACTTGTTGTTTAGTGATCAACTAAGTGCAATATTTTCATTCATATCATTGTTTGTGTTCTGCTTTTGTATAATTATGAGGACTCTGAATGAGCTCAGTAATTTAACAACGGCCTGTTTAATTCTGAAAACAGTGTCATGTTGAACCAGTTTTATTCTGTCATTCAGTTGCGCTCTGTCTGTATTTGTGGGTAGCAGCTTCCATCTGAACTAAAGCAGAGGAACATTTAAAAGGCATGAGAGATTGAAGTTCAGTGTGGGCTCTGAGCGGCTCTGCAGGGTTTAAATGAATCTGACTGAAGGATGATGACAGTGATGATGAAGAATTTCCTTCTCCTGCTCTGACCTTCCCTCTCTCTCTCTGTGACAAATGAAATATTGATTGGTGTTTCAGTGGTTTGTTCTGAGCTATGACATTCTGATCAGACCCTCCCAGAGAATAACTGAAGGCCTGGATCTGGACCAGGACTGAGGCTTGGATTAAAAACAGGCTAAGGACAAAGCCCTGCTGTCTCCCCGGCGTGGTACCGGGGCTCAAAGGCTCAGTTCGTATTTGCCTCTGTGGTGTGGTGCCTTCTAACAGCAAGACCCAGCAGCTTGCTATCCTGGGACCTGAACACATCTCAGCTGAAATCCAGAAACTCTGAGTCAACTACAGGAAACACACAGAGACCAGACAGCAGCAGGCAAACAGTGCCCCGTGAGCCAAACCCGGCCCTGCAACAAGACAATTTGGCCCCGTGATCAAAGCTGACGACTTCGCTTTAGTTTACACAAAAGGTTTTAAATGTAAATCCCAATATACGGTAATAATAAAGTCACAGACAGATGTCAACTGACAGGAAAAATCTGAATGCTTGACCCCTACAGGGAGAGGATTCATTAGCTCTATGTTGTCGGGGGCATTTTGCTGGGTTGGGTCCACCTGCCCGCTTACTGGTAAAACACACTGGAAGCGAGACATAAGTGGCGTGTTCCGAGTGTTTAAAGTTATCAGAACAGCTGTTTATCCAACAACAGGACAGCAGGACAGCAGCGGGACAAAGAGTCTAATCCAGCCCATACCCCCTTTCACCACCACCACAAACACACACACACACACACACACACACTGTATGTGTGTGTAGGCTGTATATGTATGTGTACTGTGTATATGTATATTACATCGCTCACAGAATGAAACATCACAGGAAGATTTTAACACATTCTCCAAATTATATGACAAAGCAAGTTGTTTTGTGTTTGGCTTGCAGCATATTTATATTCCACCAATGTGCATCAGCAGAGGTGTTTTGGCAGACACACAGTGACACTCAAAAATAAAATTAAGAAATGCCTTTAGGAAAGTCACAGTTCACACTGACTGCCCAGATTAGATTGTTTCTTAGTTTTTATTTGGCATTAATAACATTCAGAGCCAGTGACAATCTAAAATGATCTCTCTCTCCCTCCCTCTCTGTTCCTGATGCTGACTCGTCCATGATTGATCATCTTTAGTAAATGCTGAGTCGTGCTAGAAATGAAGTAATACCTCTGAACTACAGTCAGCTGATTCTGGCTTCATTTATACTTGTTAAAACCTGAATTCATACCTTTAGAGTTCAACACTACTTAGCTCAATAAATCTGCTCAGCAATGTTCTGCTGTGTTTCAGTGCAGAGGAAAAGCAGCATGAAGGCAATCATTGGACAGTGGATTTAGAAAAAGCTGTTTGGCTCTGAGCTCGCTGCTGCTCAGCCAAAAAATGTTAAATGACTCTTGTGTTAAATTAGGTTTTAGGTGAATAGTTCTGTATAAGTACACTGCAGCATTAAGTGATTTTCATTGTGCTGCTGTCAGAGAGAGCTGATCTCTTAAATTACCCAGATTAAAGACCTCACAGTGTGATTCAGTTCCTGTTGCATTATTTATCAGTCTGAAACAGGTAATCTGACATTCAAGCCTGACGTAATTGTCACCCGTCTAGAATCTCATCATCATATCTGTCTTTCATCATAACCGGTCATCCTCCTCCTTCATGCCCTCCATCGAGTGTGGTAGTACCGAGTCCTACAACCCAGAACCGAGTAAGCATTTTTGCACTTCTGGTTCTCTCACCCTAAAGTCAATGGGTTTTTGTTTAGATGTCTGAAATAAAGTCTGTTTAACATTTTCACATTTTGTTCTGCAACATAAAATACACCAGTAAATACCCCACTCATGATTTTTAATGCTTTTACTTGTTTTTCCAAAAGGCAGTTGCTAACAAGTGGCTAAATGAGACTACAGAGGCCGTCTGCATAGTCAACCATCATCACCCTGAACACAGAGACTTTACTCACTAGTCTGCCTTTACAGCCTCGTGTTTAAACTCACGCACTTGCAAACTATTCTGACACAGTCATGATCACTAGCTAGATCTGGTCACTCTAAGAGGACAAGATTTTGTAGAAGAGGTAAAAGCGCTAAATCATTTTATAAGTTTGAAGCTGTGGTGGAGACACTGAAGTCATGGGACTGAGGTGTAATTGGTATATAGGGAAGTATAGGGAGTTTTCAAACTTAATATTAAAGGTCTGAATCAGATTTTTATACAAGGTCAAAGGTCCGGAACACTAGTGACAAGCAAATAACTTTATTAAAAACTTGCTTATAACTTACAAGCAACATACGCTTAGGGGCCACTTTATTAGGTACACCTGTATAATTGCATGCAATGCAATGCAACACTTCTGCCTTAATATCTGTTTTGAAGCTCAATGTTTCAGTTTTTAATAAAGTTGTCATAAATGTATAAATTCTGTTATATGTTTATTATTGAGATTATACAGGGTGGGCCAGAAAAGTAGCCCGGAGCCCTAAGTACCTAGCTCCTAACACTTGGGGCGGGCTACTCTTCCATGGCCCACCCTTTAGTTAAAGGTGGTGTTGTACTGGACTATAGTATATTCAAAGGTGTCCCTATTATTCCATCCCTCTCATGTATGTAGCTGGGGAGGACAAAAATATAGAGAAAGAAAAGCTTGTTAGCCATTAGCTAGCTCGGGCGCCTGTTAGCCAACCCTTGAGTTCTGTCACTTGTTGGCATTAAACATCATATGGCCGGCGGTTGTCAGACAGGAAAATGATTACGTTTAGCCTTAATCTCGGCCCAGGGTCACTGTAATTATTGCCAAATAACCTACATTCCACAAAACAAAAAATTTATTTATAAGTATAAAACATTTTCTTCAAAGTAGGAAACATGCACTTCATTCCATTGCATTGCTAATACCAGGTGTGGGCTGGGTCTGGAAGCTTCAGCTTCTTTGAGAAGCCCTAGTTTATAGCCTGAGCTTTTTATGTCTGGCGATCATATTTGGGCTTCAAAAATTATAAAAGCGGTGTTCACCTATGATGATTATCTTGCTGAATAAAATGAGTACATGTATCTTATTTTCCACAATAATCCAAAAGCCTATGGAAAAATTCCATTGGCCTTTTGATGGTTGAGCCATGGTTATGCTAACTTCGGGATTGGTCTACAAACACACATCATCCCTACGGCACTCTATTTTGTACCCTTTACTGTGCCCATATCCCATCATCATACACTTCAGTTACACCGCATCATTTTGCTCTCATTGTAACCCAGCATTACCAAACATGTTACTGAACCCCTTTTGATTTTCGTTCATGATAACTAGCTTTCACTGAGCACATGATGTCACTCAGGTGGGTGGGAGGTGTGTTGTGCTGTTGGCCTGTTGTAGCAATAGACTATAAACTACAATTGCAAATCTTTGATAATCCACAATGTTTCCACATCCTGTCAACTGTGGAAGTGCTCCCACATGGTCCTTGTGGGGATTCACTATATTAGTGTGAACATGGATGAATGACAGGCCCCAGATCCAGCTGTCCAAGGGGTCCAGAAGGCATGTAAAGAGAGATACAAACTAACCAGAAATGTATTAACTTTGTATTGTGTGTTTGTGTCCCAGGGCCATCGCTCTCATAATTTGTCCACGAGTATAAATGAGGACCTGATCAATCCACTCAGAATCAGTCCATCTGATCTGTCCTCTGTCACACAGCCTTCTACCACCTACAGCTTTTACTTTAGCCCACTCACCAACATTATACATACAAATATCTTGTTTCCCTTTTTTTGCAAATAAATGTAGTATTAGATATTCTTGATACAACATTATATATTTGCCTTGTCTTGGCGCAGGAGTAAGGTCGGTGTATGTTGGGGGGTAAAAGTATAATAAATTGTCAGAGCAGCAGCGTCGCATCCAGTGTCTTTGTATTCAGTTAGTCTTCATGGCTCAGTTTTTAAAACAGTCTGAAGCTTCATTTCACTAAAAGCTCAGCAGTCCAGACTGCATCTGATTAAAGAGAACGGATCAATGAGTCCTGCTGGCTCTCACTGAGCCCACATCCATCACATCATCCACAGAACACATCACACCGCCTGCTGTTTACATCCCACATTTAGATAAGCTGCTACACCCAATCACATGGGCCCATAGCCAGCTTGACCTGCACCGACATCTCTGACAGCTTACCTCATCCAGTTTGCCTCCGCCTCCTTAAGTCCACAGACAAGTCTATTTTCAGACAACCATTTCTCTGCCCAATCACATGGGGCCCACAGCCAGTCGATGCTCCCTCTACACCTTTGATCCGATCTAAACCAGTTCAACTCCTCCTGTTCGCTCCTCCTATCTGCCTCCACCTGTCTGCTTCCTCTGTTCTATTTCCACCTGTTCACTTCTTTCAGTCCATTTCCTCCCATCCGTCTCTGCTTATTCTCTGACGTCTTTGTATTTGTCTACACTGTAAACTTTGAATGTAAATGAAATGTTTAATTATTTTCTACATAAATGTTGTGTAGTTGTAAAATCTTCTGATTTGTGAACATTCATGTACTGTATTCATTTTTATCCTGAGCCCCTTTCAGATATGCACTCCTTTCTAATCCTAAGGCTTCATGTCTGAATGTCTGGTCACTTTTCAGACAAAGTTGCGATGGCAATCTTACTAGGTTGCAACATTTACGCCTCGCTTCCAACATGGCAGAAGTCTTAACTGCATGTAGTCGCATTAACAGATAGGCACACACAATGTTATGATGTACTGATATTGTTTCGTATCATGGGGCTACCAATCACAAGTCTACAAAGCTAGCTTGTTCCACTAGTAGGTACTCTCATCTCCAAAAATGTTGGAACAAACTTCCAAATTGGCATTATTCTGACTGCACATGGACTGGACAGAATTATTAATACCTTTTCAACAACATCAGAATCAGTTGTATTTCCAGCCTGTGTTGCTACTTTAATTTGTAATGAAACTTACCTGTAGCAACCAACAGGTGCTGGCAACAGGGAAATCACATTTGGAACCAGTTAAAGGGTGAAAAGTCAACTCAACCTTGGTGTGGTGTGGACCACACTGAGCACGGAGAAAAGAAAGAAGAGCAAAGAATTTTCTGAGGATTTGAGAAGCACAATAGAGGAAAAGCCTGGACAGTCTAAAGGCTCCAAGTCAGTCTCCGGAGATCTGGCTGTTGCTGTGTCAACTGTGTCAAAGAGGCCTGCCACCAATTCTGCATGCCAAATCAGCCAAAGAGCCACTGACAGGATCTGACTAGAGCTACAGATGCTCACCAACAGTGGCCGATGGCCAACTGTCAGCTTGGTGGGTCACGGCCTTAGATCTCAGCAGCAGTGACTTCAGGAGCTTCTTCACAAATAAAATCACAACTATTAGAGAAAAAAATTAATCAGATCCTTCCCACAACTCTCATAAATATGTCAACTTTTATCAATTGCAAACCCTTCTATTCTCCCCAAGAATTTTCAAGCTTCATCCTGGTGGGTGTCTATTTAAAACCAAACGCCCACGCTAGTGCACTACAGCTCCTGGCCAAACTGATAACTAGTGTACAACTGGAACATCCCGACTCTCCACTCATTGTTCTAGGGGACTTTAACAGAGCAAATTTCACCCAAGAACTGCCAAAATACAGGCAGCATGTCACTTGTCCCACCAGGGACAAAAATCACACTGGACCATGGCTACACAACAATAAAAGATGCCTGTCGCTCTGTCCCCCATGCAGCCCTTGGACGCTCTGATCACTGTATGGTCCATCTTGAACCAAAGTTCAGTACTAACTATCACTGAATACAACAGCACTCTAATCCAGAATAAGCCATGTAAAATTTACATTCATTCTTCACTGGGGGGTTTATATTAGCATCTCAGGTATTGTGGAGGAAGTCGTGGCAGAGTATGTGGTAGCTGAGGTTGCACTCACAAGCACTTAAGCCGTTGGGTCATGATTTTTTTTTTTTTTAATTCAACACAAACCTCCTGTTAACAAGACAGGATAGTAAAGACAAAACAATGAATGCAGGACACTTACCAAAGAAACGACACATTGGAAGATTTAAGATGTGGTTTGTGTGTGAGGACGTGTGTGGGTGTATCCGACTCTATGCAATATAGTAGTTCTTGACTGCATCTGAATGTCGTTGTATGTTCCAAACAATGACAGTAAAGAACCTGATCTATCTTAGAAAGATAAAAGGGTGGGAACAACCAAAAGCACTAATAATGTAACATCATAATAATAAAAATACTGGGGGGGGCAGGGTGGTGCTCTGGCACTGGTGCTCTGTTTAATATATTTCAAAAAAACAAAAAAAAAACCAAATATACTGTAAAACATAAAATCTGAATGGGATTTGGTCAGAGGGTGTACAAACAATAATGGTGACCGGTCGGTGTTGTACCTGCACATGTGCTCTGAGGAACCAGGCTGGTAAAATTTACTGAAGGCCGAAAGCTCACGTTATGTGCAAATGTCATATTTGCTATTTGTTCAGGCTGAGACAGCTCGATCTGTCAGTCTCCACCTCCCCCCAGAGTTTAATCTGCTGCTGCCTGAAAATGGGCCACAGGGAGAAAAGACTTCCCTCCAGCTCTCTGTCAGTTCAGTGTCTGAAAGTGCTGCAGACACCAGACGGGGTATTGACTATGACTCTGCTGCTTCATCATGTGATGGAGTTACAATCCTCCTGTGATCTCTGACTCCATTATCCAACCTGAACACAAACTGCACATTGTACAAACACTGAGGTCACTTATTCAACCTACTGATACATGGTAAACAGACTTACACAGCCCTTTCCTGTGAAACTCAGGTGAGGCTGATATCACCGGGACCTATTAGGGGTTCAGTGTCTTATCACAGTGCTGCTGTGATAAGTGGTCTGGAGAAGCTGGGACTTAAACCGCCGGCCCCATGGTCAGGGGATGATCCAAGACTCAGCTGCCCAAGCATTTCCAACAGCTGCTAAACTCGGCCTCGAGATCCTTTTTCAGTAGGAAATGATTTCTGAACTGAACTCAGTTCATCCTCAGACCCTGTAAGGTCCTGATCCTGGCCCTATTGTCTAAACTGCCACCTGGGTCTGAGGATTAAATGTAAATAACATTCCGTGTTCTTGTTCCATGAAGGACCTGATGATAAAGCAAGAAAACCTCTGAAATCCCGATTCAGCTTTAACTGGATTGTTTTCAGCGTGAAATGAAAATCCCCGCAGAGATAATCTCATCAATATATACTCAGGCATTTACTCTGAAAGCCTGTAGCAGGAAGCGTGAGCACTTTCTGGGTCAGAGGAACAAATAAATAAATAAAACAAAACAAACATTTAAAAAACTGGAGCAGGAGAACCCAGGTGGTGAGGCTCAGTGGGAGCGTTTCAGCACCTTTTTGTGTTCTTGTGTAAAACTGATTCACTTTGTGTTGTTTCTGTGTTTGCGGGTGCATGGACTCTGGGTGACGTGCACTGTAGATCAACTGTATATGTGGTGTCTGACTCGGGCTCTGCTTTCTGTCTGTTGATCAGACAGTGGTGGAGAGCGGCGACAGGAAGGTTCTGGCTGAGATATGAAGGACTGATGTGAACACAGAGCAGAAACTAAACAGCAGCAGGAGGAAAAACCTAACCATGACATGAAACCTAAAGCAACAACAGCAGCATGTGCAATAAAACACCAGAGAGAGAGCTGCTACAGTCCAACCTTAATCTGACACGACAGCATCGAGCTGCTGCCGCACAGCAATGGCTGCCCTTCAGCGTATCTCAAGGAGACTGATAACTGTGTGACAGACACTACCTGAGTGCAAACCAAACCAAGATATAGTATTTGATCCAAGGGGGGTTAGGGACCATGAGCCTGTGCTCACTGGGGACAGTGAGATCACACTGGTGTGCTCCTACAACTACGTGGGCATAGTGTGCCAGGCTTGCACAAGGACGTCCTCCGCAGACTGACAGCTTGCTGTGAGTGCCAAGATCATCAAAACATTTTTTTTTTAATTAAAGCTACAATCAGGATTAAATTTAGATCTAGCTAGCATGAGGCTCTATCGCTCCAACCAGCCAAACACCACCAACCCATCACAGAGTGAAATTCACCCAGTTAGCGTAGCTCACTGAGCCGACTGCCCTGCTTCATGTCTACTGTACAACGGCACAACTGCGTAGCAGCTCCACTGCAGGACAGGTGGACAACACATTTGCAGCCAGCACAGCTTGTTAACATAGGCAGAGACACAAGTGTGGGTCATGCACATCCACAGAAAAGTTTTGACAGGTCGCAACACAAAATACACTTGTCCAATCCAGTATTTCTATCATATATAGGACACATGCTATTCAAAACATCTGAAATTGAATAAAGCACACTGTCAAGTGTAGCAGCACCTGAAGAGAGAGACATACAGCACAGTACCAAAACCAGGGTGACCCAGAACCAGACTCCTGGGGAAAAGTCACCAATCTAGTGGAGACTGCAACACATTCAGCTGGTGGGCATCAAAATAATGCAAGTCACCAGTCACAAATTGATTTGACAGCTGCAGCAGAACAGCCAGTGGCTTGTGAATGAACCTGCCTGGATGTAACTGTCTGATTATTACAAGTGAAAGTAGCAACACAGTGACATCCTTAGCTCAGCCAGCTGCTGTTAGGAGTCACACTGGGAGTGCAAATGACATGTACTGGCAGGAATTAGCTACAAGCACAAAGGGTAATGGTTTGAATGCTTACTACTATAAATAATAAATTCACAGCATACCAGTCAAAAAGAAACATTTGTAAAACCCTCTTCTATGTCAAATCTCTACACCTGCTGAAAGCTGTGCCAATATAACTGCATGATCTAAATCCAGTTGTGTTGGTTTCTTTTCTTCCTTCTCTTCAAAACTCTCATTTCATGACCTTTTTTTTCATGAAGCTGTCTCTGCTAACACTGGAATCATTAGTGCTCAAAGTCCTCCCTAAGCAAGGCCATGGGAAGTACTGCTACTGTATGTGGTCGTGTGGGGGAAGATGCAGCAACCACTGGCTGGATTTACTGACCTTGGAGCTACTTGAAAGGGAGTGATGTTTCCACTACTCAGTGGGACTTAACGGTAAGTAAAAAAAAAGTTGTGTGTCTGTTGATACCTTGTTTCTGTAACAGAGAGAATTGTTGTTACTACGCTACGTCTGCATTATGCCAGTTAAAATATGGGGTTTCTCAGTTACCTGCTTTGTTTAGAGTGTTACACATGTCTTTTACCTATCTATGGAGGAGACATTCATATTAATTAATGCCGTCACAGTTTGTTGTGCTGTCCACTTGCAACACAACACCAGCAGCAGGAGTTGTGTGTGTTCATGAACTATCCTCTCATTTTTAGGAAGAGACTCTCTGGTTTTATGGTTCTGAAAAAATTGCAGACTATTTGGAGTTATGAGGGGTGCCAGGCTAATCTAGAGGTGCCCAAGATTAAACATTAAATGGCTGGAAACAAGCACAATGAGCAGCCATGGGGACTTCAAGTAGATAAAGAAGTGCCTACTAACAATCATCAGTAAATGTTACTCACTTTTTTTATTAGTAATTAGTTGTGTGATGTATTGAGAAATGGTAGGTAGACTAAATTTCTTTTAGTGTCGTAGCTGACTAATTTAGGTACTCTTTATTCAAAATATGTGGTCAAATCTACCCAAAGTGAGTGCAAACTGTCACCTGACATTTATTGAGGAGATTATATGATTATTATTCCTTTCATAGAGAAATATGGTACTGTATGTTTGTCCATGTACACAGCATATCTTTTATAAACTCATAAGAAAACATAGACAACCAATTAACAGTAGGTATACATCATTTACATGTGTTTTAGGGTGGTGTAACCCCCACCCTCCAAACAGCTCGTCTAGTTTATTTTTTATTTATTTTATGGGTTTGGTTTACCTTTTAATGCTTCCAGGCCTCCCCAGGGAACCCTTTGTTTCACATAACAAAACAATGAACACTGGGGAATTCCCTCAGGTAAAGTCTGCAGAAATGCCAACTTATGGGAAGTGAGCATAAAGGGATCAAAATGAAGGTACTTGACACTTTCAGTGGGACGGCCCTGAGCCCTCAAGGATCGGGCCGAGCTTGCTACACTATGACCAAATAAACTTGCCTGGTCTAGAGACAAAATGTGTTCATGTACTGATTGACAGCTGAAAGCCCCCACCCCTGAAGGTGGCTGCTTCTGATTGGTTAAGCGTGTTGTCCTGGTCAGGCCGTTTGATGAGTCTGGGTCACAGGAGCCTTCAACAGCAACTCTCCCCACTGAGATACATTTTGGTGGAAAAATACTGAAATATGAAAATTCTTACATAGGCTACTGATAATTTAAAGATGACAATAAAGTCAACAGCTATTTACTTCTGTTGTGCTGATGGCTTTAAAATGCAATCACCAACTACCTGCTTCAGATCAACAACATGAAGACAAATATGCTCATCAGGAGACATTTCATGTCTCAGCAAGCCTGCAGGACAGGCTTACATTTCTATTAACAAGACTGAAATCTGAGTTTAGTCTGGGGAAAATGAAACAAGAACACAAAGCTCAAGCTGAACCATCCAGCAAAAAAAAACTGGCTTTCTCATGTAAAACTGAATCAGTGTAACCAAACCGCAGGGCTGCAGTTTAAAGTTCTGGCTGAGTTTGCCGACCTGGTGTTGAGGCTGACAGGTTTAACATGCTCTTAATGTGAAAGTTTCTGAACTCTGTCACACAACACCAAACTGTGACCAAACACTGGAACTCCCATCTACAGTGACCTCAATTGAAAATCCATCCAAAAAGCACTGATTTTTCAAAAGCTTAAACTCACTGGCGGAAACAGACTAACCTGATTCAACAGGAAATCTGTCACACTGAATAAACCCATGTCTCTGGACCTCGAATGTGCTGCAGTGCCAACCACTGCTCACAGAGTCCGTATGAACCGCAAACCACCCGAAAAACACTGAAAATCTCTGCTGCAGTCTGCTCACAGGCCTGTGCCACGAAAACCATCCATTCAGACTTGGAACAAACACTCAGATGTTTCTGACGTTATGAAACCACGTCAACTCAGGAGGCCTGTTTCATTCAACTTGTAAGAAGCCAACACAAAGGGAGATACGAAGTTTTCATCTCACAGTTGCCTAATTGTTGAGTTTAAAATCTAGTAAGCCAGCCCCCACCCCGTCTATTGGTTTGCGGAGAACCGTGTCTTCTGAAGTGAATTCAGGTTCCAGACACATGGACAAACGTCAAAGACCAGACTACAGAGTGAAGCCTCTAACAAATTAAAAGCGGGAGAGACAGAAGAAGCTGGAGCACGTCTGAGACAAACAGGCAAGTTTTTAAGCCTCGAACACACAAAAGCACTCAGAAACCTGCAGCTGTGCATTACATCCGCCCGAGCTGCTGCACATCCTCCAACGGCCAAACCTTCATCTGCTCATCTGCCATGTTAGACAAACCTCCAGACACCAGACAGGTCAAGGTCAAACCGGATCAACAGACCGGGACAGATTTGGCTGAACCGGTGTTGTGTCGAGATGTGTTTCCCCTAACATTATCCTAACCACGACCACTGACTGGAGCGTCACGTGAAACCGAGTTTTTAACAGGAGGCACGCATCTCGATACAAGACCGAAGCCGCATGCCTCTGCACAGCAGCGCACGTACCGTCCCAGGTCCAGGTGTAGTTTTACAGACTCCTACCTGCGTGCGGAGCGGCTCCCCCTGCTCAATGACACTGAGGAAAGGGATCTCCAGGGACGAGGCCAGGAAGTCCACCTGTAGCAGCTCCTCGCGGCTCTGCGGGAAGGCGAGCACGGCGGACACTCCTTGCACCACCACGCCCTGACACACGCACCGTAACAGGGACTCCGGGTCCGCGGCGGCCGGCTGCTGGGACACCAGCTCCAGGCTTAGGTTGTAGGGCAGGAAGTTGTCCCGTTCCCATTCCCGCTGGTCAGGGTCATGGTCCCGACTCACCGCGGCCGTAGCGCGGTTCAGACCCAGCTTTTTTTTTGCCGGAAGGAGCGCACCGACGCGCACCTTGTGTCCGATCTGTACCAGGAGGTGGCACGGCTGCGGGTGGTGGAGGCACGGCTGTATGAGGAGGAGTTGCAGGAGGAGTAGGGCTCGCAGAGTCCGGGACCAGGAGGAGGTGAAAGACATCCTGTCGCGCTCTCAGCATCGCTCTGTCGGCTCCTCTGGTTAATCCTCGTGCCCCACGGAAACACTGAGGGGTTGCTGCTATTGAGAGAAGAGGAGGTTGCTCCTCCTGCTCCCGAGGAGGGAGGAGGGGAAAAGAGGAGGTGAGCTGGCGCCCCAAAAGTGACGGGGATAAGCAGGGGCAGATGAGAGGAGGAGGTGTGAGGAGATGTGGAATTAAGGAGGTGCAGAGGAGAAGAGAGGAAGACAACAGCAACTGAGAAAAAAAGGTGGACAAAGTGACAGGAGTGTTTCACAAGAAAGAAAAAGGAGACGAGGGGGTGCAGAAGACGTTGAAAGGAGGAGAAAAGGCGGAGGACTGAGAATCAGGAGGAAACGCAAAGAGGAGAGGATGGGAGAACAAGACAGATTAGAGAGGGGAGATGTGATCCTCAAAGGAGGCCCTACAGAAGGGGAAAGGAGACAAGAGGACAAGGTTAAGGTGTAGGAGGACATTTAACAAACACGGGGCGAGGGTAGGTGTCCTCACAAAAGGAGGAGGTGCAGAGGAGAATGATACAAGGAGGTGCTAGAGGAGACAGAGGAGGAGAGAAAAGTTAAAAGAAGATCAAACTGGAGATGTGGTATCTAGGAGAGGAGGTGGAGGCGAAAGAGAGATGAGAGGAGTAGAGAACCAAGGAGGTGAGGTGGTGTCCTACAGACAAGAGGAAGAGGTGCTGCAGTGAGATTTATCAGAGCATCTACAAAATCAGTTTTTTCTTTTTATTTTTTTGGTTTTTATCTTTGAATCTGTGTATTATTTACTAATGAAAAATCAGGTTGTGTATTTGTCTGGTGTTTTGTCTGGTGGAGGAAAAATATTTTCAGTGAATGAGTGAACATTTTGTAGGATTAACTCCAGGCCGTCAGAATAAAATCAGGTCAGTATAATTTTATTTCAGTAATATAATGATCAGAGCAGAAGGTTGAATAAATAAAGTGTCAGTTCTGATAATCAAAGAACACATTACACATTGTTAGATAAATTAATAGTTAAGGCGTGATCTGGTAACATCTGACTGCATTCCAAAGTCCCATCAGGAAAATATAAATTTTATGTTCCATCTGTCAAGGACAATCAGGTCGTTATACAAACCACAGTACTGGTTCCCTTGGATAAATATCCATCATAGATACTGCTTATAGGGGTATAGATGGGGCTGGAGCCAATCCCAGCTGACACTGGGTGAGAGGCAGGGTCCACCCAGGACAGGTCTCCAGTCTGTCAGAGGGCTGACACGTAGACAAACAACCACACTCACCCCTAGGGGTGATTTAGAGTCACCAGTCAACCTAAGCTGCATGTCTGTGGGCTGTGAGAAGAAGCCGGAGCAACCGGAGAGAACCCCCGCAGGCAAAGGGAAGACATTGAGACTGCACACAGAAAGGGAACCTGGAACCTTGTCGCTGTGAGGCGACAGTGCTAACCATCACGTCACCATGCCATAATTATTTTCATTTTTGATGTGGTCACGACTAAAGATTGAGTTCTGTCAAATTAATAGGATTTAACTAGGTCTGGGGCCAGTGCACCTCAAACAGGCACAGGTCTGTAGGAACGACCTCTTTGTCCTACCAGTTTGACTGAAGAGCTGCGTGTTTGTTACCATGTTCACTGCACCACTAACATCGGTCTGTTTGACAGCTACGCAGTGTTCACACTGTCCACACTTGTCATTCAAAGCTCATTAAAAAGTCATTAATACACATAAATGAAGTGCTTCTCTGAAGATGAACCAGCGTTACAACCACACAACACAATTCTACTGTCCTCCGTCCATGTGCAACACTGGCTATGTGGTTGAGTTCTGCCTTTTTTGTTCTGTTAACGTGACAAAACATTTTAACCATTTTTGAATCGATTTAGAATCGCACACGTTATGAATCGTGATTCTAATGTGACTTGATTTTTTTTCCACCCACCATATTAAACAGGCAGCAACAACAAACACAGCAGACAAAGTCATACAAAAACAAGAGACCTTTATTTTCCAACAACAATCAGTGTGTGTGTGCTTGTGTCAACCTGGGTGTGTTTCTCAGTGTGTACCTGTACACACTGTGTCTAAGTGGGTTTGGTGAGCAGCTGACTGGAGAAGTCATACAGATCTTTGTTGATTTTCTTCAGAGTCTGAACTTCTTCTTCCAACTCTGAGACTCGAACCTTCGTGTTTTCACCATCGCCAAACACCGACTGAAACAACACAACAGCTGAATATTAATAAAAAATTATTAAATATAGGGCAGAGATACATACACTGGTTCCAGCTGCTGTTTCTGTCATGTGTTAAGTCAAACTGCAGAGGGAGGGTTTTCCTGCT
>NW_018127978.1:1880898-1883465 GCF_001952655.1 Monopterus albus | reverse complement strand
TTATGATGCTTCATATTTAAGCGGTGACTCAGATCTGTCACAAATTTTATATTCTGAAGTAATAAATCATTAACTGTCTGCTGCATTCAAAAACCTGCAGTTTGAGCAGGAAATCTCATTATCTCACACAGGTCCTGTTGGTCACCTGAAACTGTCTTTCACACAAACTCAAAGCACCAACAGATGTTATTTGGTTTCAATAGAGACCACGTTGTTTAGTCTCAGAAGTATCACTTATCAGTATTTTTTTTTAAATCTGGTTTCATTAAAAAAGTCAAAGTTCATCAGTGTTAGAAAAAGGTATCAACAGATTATTTCACAATAAAAGAAGGATTTTGCATTGAGTTTTGGTTCAAACTGTGAAGAAAGACTTGTTTTTAGCGATTTGAGGAAAGTTGAGGTTTGTGATAAGTCTGTTTACACAAGTGACCAGTTTATTAGCTACGTCTGTACAGTTTAATGCAGTCAATTACAAAATATGTAATGTGGAGTTTGTTTTTATGAGCAGCGAGGTGTAAATGTATACTGGAAGACATTTTACAGAGCTGTTTCTGCTTTTAACCCACCCGGTTTACATACATGAGGCGGTCAGAATATTAGGAACATCTCTGAATATGATGCAGTCCAGTATAACATTATCACAAACAATGAGCTCAATAAAAGCAAACAAACTGAAATTTAGCGGCATCATAAGTTTTATTGTAAAGGCCTGTTTTTTATTCTGTGCCAAATAAATGACAACCAATAAATGATAATTAATGACTAAAATTATCAGAGTGAGTAGTGTCACTCCAGAAATATTTTATTTTTCTCTCTGACATTTAGTCTCTGATCTGAGGTCAGCCTGAGACACACTGATGACAGGTGTTGCATTCTGGGACTGTTAGATGGTAGAGTTCATGTTGGTCTTTGTTCATTCTGTTGTGAGTCTTTGAGGCAGGAGGTAAATAAGGATAGGTTTAGCCCCATCCCCTCACCTTGTCCATCACAGCGTCCATCAAAGAGTTCAGCCTATCAGCTTTCTGCAGGTACGTCTCCTCCTCCTGGAGACACAGGAAGAAAATTTCAAAATAAAGGAAAAAGTCTAAGCCTAACTTAAAGGATTCATTTCAAAATAAAGACAGGATTTTGTGTTTCAGTGTAAATGTCCGTCAGTGCCCCCTAAAGACTGCAGAGGAAACATCATGGAGTCATTACGGTCTAGTCTGTTTATATTTATATTTCATCTGTTATTAATATGAAACAAAGTGTTGACACAGACAACGGCATAACTAAATCAGACACATGCTATACACATCCAGGAAACTTTATTACAAATTTTATTCAACAGTAGGGCGTCTGGGTTAAACTCCGCTTTATAAATGTGTTATGTTAAAATTGGGAGGGAGAGGAAACAATAAATTAAAGAAAAAAAATTATTAAAGAAGTGACAGTTACATGTTTCACCGTGGGGGGCTGTGGCCTCCCCTGCTCACTCACCTGGGTGTAGAGACCGAGACGGACGCACACCTCTCCGAACTCTCCACCATCGCCTTCTGTGGCGTGCAGGTGTCGGCTGAAGCGCGGCAGAGGCACGGCAGGCCGACTGTCAGGAAGGAACATGTTTGCTGGAGCTGCCATGATGACAGCGTTTGTCACTGGACCTGAACACAGACAGGAAGTGATGTCAGAGAACCTGGCCTCATGACCTGTTGTCACCATGGAGACAAGACTTGTGGATGCAATCATGGAGGATGGAGTGCAGATTAAGATGAAATGTGACTGATTCATTTCTGCTGATGGACCAGGTGAAGGACTGAGAGCAACCTGGTCTAGGTTCTGTTTTCTACAGCGAATCCACTCCATTCACTTTTGCAGCTGAACCTGAACCGACTGATCAGCTATCAGCTGAGCTGTAACATCATCTGGATGAGGAGCCTGAAGGCAGCAAAGAGCAGATCAAAGAGACCAAGAATTTCTTTAATTTGCAACCTAGAATAACCTCAGATGCAGCAGAAATGCTGAAAAGTACCACAGTGTACTGCAAGCTGAAAGAGCCAAATTTAAAAAATAATAATTAATCAGTAATCTGCTCTGGGCCATCAGACTCAGTCACCTGTGTGCAGGTGAGACAGCAAGTTTAACACAAATATTTCAGTTCACATGTGAACAGCTGCAAACAGTGTGACAGTTATATCATACTAATGTGCAGTATGTGACACTGTTGCATTTTGTTTTGATCAACAGAATGAGGACTAAGTCATGACAGTGAGTCAGAGTCACAAATGCTGAACAGAATGTGTCTGTCAAACATTCACCATCACAATCCACGCGTACCAATGTTGTGTCTGTTTCTATGCTGGTTCCTCTGTGTTCGGACAGGAAGTGGTTTCATCTTCTCACTTCCTTAAGGTTTGTTTCATTAAGTCCTTTTATTTTTTAGCTTCTGGGATACAGACTTGCTTGTACATGTTTTTATGTAGCTCATCATTTCACTGGTGTAAAAGAAAGAAAGCCTAAGGTACCAAGTGAAAACACAAAAGCTGCTGTAACAGCACAGCATTAGTCCTGTATTTATTTGTAACAAG
>NW_018127978.1:1876014-1880830 GCF_001952655.1 Monopterus albus | reverse complement strand
TTGTTAGATATCAAAAAAGTCCCAGCTCACTTATTAACATTTTACTGAAACCGCCATCTTTCCTGTTTTTGAAGCAAACAAACAAACAGGACTCATTCCATGTTCCTTCAGAGCAGTCAGTCATCTTCCTTCTCGACACAGTCACATGATCACAGAGCTCACTACCATCAGACTGCTGCTCTCATTTGCATTCGGGGACATGCAGGTGAAACTTCCCTCCCTCCACCCTACAAACCAACAGAAACATCCTTCATCTGTGAAATTTCTTATCACTTTAACATTCAGTCTGATTCTTTGTGAGGAAAAGGCCTGAAAATGTGACGGAGGCGCGGGACAAGTCCGTAAGAGAAGCTAAAGAAAGAATTATCATTTCCTCAAGGTCTGTTTGACGTGAGATGGCCTTCAGCACAAAGGATTTGGTTAATTACAAAGTTCCCATCAAGATCACGGCAGGACATCCCCTCTTCATGTTGCTGTCAGCCAACATTATTATAAATGAGACGGAAAGTAAAAGCTCCTCCAGAGGTGAGGCCGCCAGGGTCAGAAGATTCATTAAACCAACAGCAGCAGAGATAACTTCAACCTCAGAGGTTAAATTCGCCTTCAACAACAGGGCCAATTTAAAACTGGTCTACTGATCTCTACTGTGTTCTGTGAGAGGTTCAAATACAGGCAGGAAAGCAATGTGGACAGCAGTTAGATGGACACAATTATCAGCAAAAAAAGGATCAGACTATAAATCTACTGATACAGAGGTTGAGACGATGAATGAACCTGGATCAATGGCTCAATAGATGAATGACCTGATGAACCTGTGATTACCAGCTTTAAATGTTTAAATCTGAAAACTTTATTAACCAAATCACAATGGAATGACTCAAATGTTGAGTTTTATAATAGCCAAACTCTGCGTTTTTACTATGAAGGAGCGAGGGGACTTCTACTGTGGAAATTACCTTTGTGGGCAAGGCAGCGGATGCTCTGTTTACTTTGGGTGTCCCAGAGTCGAACCGTCTCATCATGTGACCCAGAGAGGAGGAGAGTCCCGTCCATCGAGACCGAAAGACACATCACCAGGTTCCTGAGCAGAACCACACAGTTCAGATCACTAACAATCCTGATCTATAAACACCCACACCCCTGATCAATAAACAGAGACAACTGTGATCAAAAACCCTCAAGTGCTGACTATGCCTTGATCCAGTGAAAAGGAAACATCCGTGTCTGTGTACCACTACAAAAGCCCTTTTACACAGAGATCATGGAGAAGTACCAGCATTTTGATCCTCATTCAAGGCAGCTTTTTGAATTAAGTCCCTATAAACGGAGCGTAAACACATCAGGCCATGTACAAAGTAAACGGGCTGTTATCTGATTGATATATTAAAGCTATAAATGGAAATCGGACATTACAGTACTACATTACTTTACTACTTGCATCCAGTTTCAGGTCTGTGCGTCTGTCTGAGGGCAGGGCTAAACACACAGCTGTATTTTTGTTCCTTGTTGGGACTTTACATTGACTTGCATTCATTTCCTGTAGACTAACCCTAACACATAACCACTACTTTCCTAACACCTAACACCCACCCTAACCTTAAACCATGCTGCCACCCTAAAATTCAGCAATTTCAGTGATTCAAATCAGGCATTTCATGTATTCTTCTACAAATCACCAGTTAATTTAACCTGTTTACTACACGATTCTTGTAAAAGTGTGTTCAATTCAATTGCATTTATTGTGTAGCACCAATTTACAACAATTTTCTCAGGGCACTTTACAGTAGTCGGGTCCAGACTTCACAATGCTACAGAGGAAAACCCAACAACCCCCCCCGAGCAGCACTTGGCGACAGTGGTGAGGAAAAACTCCCTTTAAAGGAAGAAACCTCCGACAGACCCCAGCTCTTGGTGGGCGGCCTTCTGCCTCGACTGGTTGGGGTGAGTGGATAGAGGAGAGAGCATCATCTCTTTTGTGCTTCACATTGTTGATCTACCAAATCAAAGAAGTTCATTTATTCCTTATTCAACACCCCCCTGCTGTGAGTATGCACACACACTGGTCACAAACTGTGCGCGTTGTGTTGCGTGTAGCATGTAGGCTCCCTAGAGGAAAGAAGTAAAAGGTGAGTGGATACACAGCCTGTGTAGACACCGGACTGATCCAAACTGTTCTGTCAGATGTGACTGAGACTAAAGATGCTGCTGAAACTCCGGCCGCTGTCGATACTGTTCCCGTTCTACATCAACTTTCTGTATGTAGAATTGGGGGGGGTCCTCGGCTTTTGTTCTGGTCAAACGTAGTCAGTGATTTCTTCCTGGGTTGTCTGGTGTTCATTTCAATTTGTGCCAGTGAATCCTGCACAGTATCAAGGCCGATTTTTTTATCATCATGAACAAATGAGATTCTGCCGTAGAGGAGCCAGAAGACTATTTAAAATATTTACTACTGTTTTAACTTTCTATGTTGCTGCCTGCTCTTTAGTTACTGTGTTAAATGTGACTGCAGTCTCACCTGTGTCCTCTAAAGACCTGGTTTCCATCATTGTCTGGCTGGAAGGATCTGTCCCGACTGTGACTCTGTGGGGGAAACACAAACAGTTTTTGTGACAGCAGAGGTACAAACGGCGGCTCAGCATCAGTCTCCAGCTGAGGTTCTTCTTTGGCCTGTTCCTGTGTTTTTATTGGCTCCAAGACGTCTCTAAATGCTTTGATCAATTCATCTAATTACACCAATTATAGATGGTGTTTTATCAGATGAGTTGGCCATAAAAACAGAGCAAAGACGACCAACAGGAATCAATACAGAGTTGTTTCTCTGCCAGTCAATATACAAACGATCAATTCAACAACAGGAGGAGCATCAATCAGCATCAATGTACACACACACACACACACACACACACACACACACACACACACACGTCTTTTTACCGTCCAGGTTTAAAAATTGGATTGCACAGGGATGATGAAGATCATGTCACACAGGTGAGCTGCATTATGCGAGTCTTTCTAATAAACCTGCAGCTTATTACAGAAAGAGGAATAAAACTGGTATAAAGTGTTTAATGATCTTGTTACAGCTTCTGGCCTGTACTTATGAAGCCTTCATTTAAGTGGCACTGAAATTTCCCACTGCCTGAAAATACAAACATTACCTGTCAGAGAAGCTACAACACCGACTTTGTGACTGAGAGTTGTAAAACAGTGACATGCACTCGTTCTCAGCAGCAGGATTTCTCCTCACTCACAAGTGACAGTAGGACACATCCAAAATTGGGTTTTAAGTCCTGTTCTGAGGTCATAGTGAGTTTTAGTCCTGAGGTATTTTTCAGTGCGATTCCTTCATCTTTTGATGCGACAACATAGGCTGTAGGACATCATGACAGAGGACGGCAGACTGTGAGCTGTAAACAAGGGAATGTGTTGATGTAGACTCACCTGGCTGCACAGAGACACCTGGAAAATGTTCCCATCACTTCCTCCGCAGAACAAGAAGTACTCACAGGGGTCAAAGGTCACAGACATGATCTCCACATCAAAGAGGACAGACAGGAGCAGCTCACCTGAGGACAACTCCCACACCTGGACAGGACACAGACATGAAAACATCATCAGTTTGTGGTAAATTGGTGGGTGCTGTGGTTATGTGGTGCACGCGGTATCTGGCCACCACGGCACCATCATCACCATGATGTAGATTTGCATTGAGTGGCTGCACAGTCTCATCTGACAAAGGTAAAGGACAGGTAGGTGTTAAAAGACAGGGTCTCATTATTTCAATGAACAGCAGCAGCCCGGCGTCCACATGAACACCGACCTTAAACCTCTGACGTATGAACTGCCGGAGCAGTTTTCTGTGGTTTAAACACAACAACTACAATGATGTTGTTTCTGATCAGATTATTTTCTCTGTTTATCAGCAGAATATTTAAGTGTTATCTGACACAAGTGCACGTTTGCTTGTTTGGTTCACAGGAACCAGCCCAACAGGGCCACCTCAGACACCATCGCAGCTGCCTTCCACTATTCCCTTTCTCACCTGGAAAATGGAGACTCCTACATCAGGATACTCTTCATTGACTACAGCTCCGCCTTCAACACAGTTGTCCCCCACAAACTCACCCACAAACTGTCCACACTAGGTCTGCACCCCACCCTCTGTGACTGGCTCCTGGACTTTCTGACTGGCAGGCCCTAGACTGTCAGGATTGGCAATAGGACTTCAGCCAGCATTAAACACTGGCACCCCACAGGGATGTGTCCTCAGTCCCATCCTCTACACCCAGTTCACCCACGACTGTGTCGCCTCCCACAAAGAAAACATCATCCTGAAGGTCGTGGACAACACCCCAGTGATAGGTCGCATCACTGGTGGGGACGAAGCAGCCTACAGGAGGGAGTCATGGTGCAAGGACAATAATCTCAGCCTCAACACGGACAAGACGAAGGAGATGATAGTGGAAATGAGGCAAGAGAGGAGAACTCATCGGCCACTGTTCATCTGGGGGCTCGAGGTGGAGAGGGTGAGCAGCTTCAAATACCTGGGCGTCCACATCAGTGAGGACCTCACCTGGACACACAACACCACACAGCTGGTCATGAAGGCCCAACAGCGGCTGTACTTCCTGAGGAGGCTGAGGAGGTTTGGCATGTCGCCTAGGATCCTCAGCAACTTCTACAGCTGCATCACTGAGAGCATCTTGACCAGCTGCATCACTGTCTGGTATGGCAGCACTACTGCTATGGACCACAAGCGCCTGCAGAGAGTGGTAAAGACTGTGGAGAAGATCACCAGGACTCCACTGCCCTCTCT
>NW_018127978.1:1856317-1875852 GCF_001952655.1 Monopterus albus | reverse complement strand
ATATTGCTGCATTTGCTGCTTAAAGTGCCTTAGATTTAGTGTTACTTATTTATCTACTTTATATTTCATTTGTATTTTGTGGCATTCATGTGGACGGCAAAGTAAGAATTTCATTGTACAGGGAAACACGTTTCCTAACTGTGCATATGACAAATAAACACTTTGACCTTGACCTTTGACTCACTGCTGATAAACAGATGTACAGTCACTTTTAAAGGTCAAGGTGAGCTTTTAATTTGAAGGAATGCTCAGCTCAGTAACTGCTGTGTCTCTTCTTCAATAAATCATGTTTTCTGTTCTGGTTCTTTATCAGCTCCGACAAAGGTAATTCTACTGTGGAAACATCCTCAGTAATAAAAATGAGTCTTTAACCCTTCCCCCCAGTGGTCCTGGTACAAGGACCAGGCTGGATGTGCTATTAAAACCTGACCTGAAGGTAGCCGTGCACAGCCCATGTGGCTGTCCAATGCTTACTAAGTAGCTACAATGGATAGTACTGCATTGCTGTAGTTCATTTATACTGCATCAGGTGTAGTAAAGCTGCAGTCCAGAACAAGCCTCTGTATCTGTCAAAAAAAAAGTTTTCACATTTACATGGAAATCGTCAAGTCTGTATGAAATCTCTACTGCAGATTTATACGCATACATTCAGTAAATCTATACTAGAATATACTCTGCAAAAAAAAGACATTTCAAACATAATGTAATAATAATGTATCTGACCCGATCTTCAAAAATAAAAGAATAAATATTTCTTCAATAATTCAATGTTTTTTCTGTATTTTCTACAACTTTATTTTATAAAAGTCTTTTTAAATGACAGAAAAACCAATTTGGGTTCTGTTGTTTTTACCCAGACCTTGTCTTACGAGTCCTGTGCAGGTGCTATGAGCCCACCCTGTCCTCCCTGTTGAGGTGTTATGGACCCACCCTGCCGTATCTGTGCAGGTGTTATAAACAGTCTTACCTTGACAGTTTGGTCCAAGGAGGCCGTGGCGACTCTGGCCTGAACTCCCATCAGGCCACAGTGCAGGTCTGTGATTGGTAGAGTGTGACGGGACAGGATGTGACGAGGGTCAGGGTTGTGGCTTAAATCCAACTGGATCACACTGAAACACACACACACAGACTTTCTCTAGTTCTGTTTCCTGTCACAGTGAACTGATTCTCTGTAGATTGCTGAGACAAAACAAGACACTGAAGGATCTTGATGAACGAATTATTCAAGTTGAAAACCTTTACTAATGTACAAAATGACATAACAGTCAATGGAAACCAAACTCATCAACCCATGGAGGCTGTTTTCAAAGTCACACTGAAAATCACAATGTATAAACATGAAACCACAGGCTCATCCCAGTAAATTTCATCACAGCAACTCATAATGTGACTCAGAAGTGTGTGCAGCCTCAGGGAGGCCAATGCACCAGTGTAAGGTCTTGCAGTCGCTCTGAGAATTTCATCTGGTACCTCCTAGCAGTCAGGGTACAGTTGGCTATGACACTGAGGCCTGTGTAGCCTCCCCAGACCATTACCGATCGTGTAGCCTCCCCAGACCGGTCATGCTCGATGATGTTACAGGCAGCATAATGTTCACCACGGTGTCACCAGACTGTTTCCTGTCTGTCACATGTGCTCAGTGTGAACCTGCTCTCATCTGTAAAGAGAACAGTGGTGGACCTGCCAATTCTGGTGTTCTCTGGCAAATGACAGTCGAGCTGCATGGTGCTGGGCTGTGAGCACAGGTCGTACTAGACGACATTGGAGTCTGTTTCTGACAGTGTGATCAGAAACATACCCAATAGTAGCTGCTAGAGGTCACTGTGTAGGGCTCTCCCAGTGCTCCTCCTCACACAAAGGAGCAGATATCGGTCCTGCTGCTGAGTCGTTGCCCTTCTGGTATCTCCTCCGTGCTCTTGAGACTGTGCTGGGAGACACAGCAAACCGTCCTGTGACTACACGTATGGATGTGCCATTCTGGAGTAACTACACTTACTGTGCAACCTGACTGGGCTGCAGGCACAGCCTCATACTACCGTAGTGACACTAGCAAAACACAAAACCTGAGAAGAATCAGTCAGGAAGGATGAGGAGAGAGCATTTATCTGTGGACACCACATGTAAGTCCATTCCCTTTTAGGGGGTTGCCTTGCTTTTCTTCTCCACTGCACCGGCTGAAACTGATTCACAACCATTTCTGCTTCCTAAATAAATAAGATTGATGCCCCTTCATTTTAAATGGCTTGGTGTTATACTGTGATGGAGTGTCTTATCCTGAGCTCTGTATAAAGCTAAGGTGCAATCAAACAGCTGAAACATGTTCTATTTCTGAGCTGCATTCACAGTGAAAACATGTTTAACACTGAACAGGCATGTCCACCAAGACAGCCTAACTACGTCCAGAGCCTTCAGCAGCTCAGGGCGAATTTCATCCACTCCTGGTGCCTTGCCACTGAGGAGCTTTTTGACTACCTCAGAGACCTCTGCCAGAGATAAGGGTGAGGCCTCCCCTGAGTCCTCCAACCCTGGCTCAGGAGTTCCTCAAAGTGCTCCTTCCACTGCGCGACGATATTCCCAGTGTGAGTCAGCAGTTCTCCTCCCCTGCCAAACACAATCTGGACCAAGCCCTGGTTTCCCTTTCTGAGCCATCAGACAGTTTGCCAGACCTTCCTTGAGGTCAGCTGAAAGTCCTCCTCCAAAGTCTCCCCAAACTCCTCCCACACCCAAGTTTTTGCATCCACAACCATCCAAGCTGCAGTCCTTTGGCCTGCCGGTACCTATCAGCTACTTTTAAAGACCCCTGGGCCAACCAAGCCTGGAAGGCCTCCTCCTTTAGCCTGACGGCTTCCTTCACCGCTAGTGTCCACCAGCAGGTTCTCGGGCTGCTGCCACGACAGGCACCAGTGACCTTCTAGCCACACCTCAGAGTAGCTGCTTCTACAATGAAAGAGCTGACATGGCCCATTCGGATTCCATGTTCTCAGCCTCCCATTTATAAATATAGCTATGAGAATCTGGAACCAAAGACATTTTAGAGGGTTGTTCTTTAAAACTTCTCCAGTGATGAGTGGATGAGTAAATGTTGGTGTGAGCAGCGCAGAAAGAAGTATTCAGATAGTTTACTTAAGCAGTAATAACACAATTTAAAGATACTCTATTACAAGTAAAGGTTTTGCACTCACAATGTTACTTATGTAAAAATACACAAGTATTTGTATGAAAAATCGACCTGAAGTACCAACAGTACTAGTACTCGTCCTGCAGAACGGCCTGTGTCCCAGTAATGTCTCTGATACTACTTTATCATAGTGACTGATGCGTTACTCTGTCCATCACTTTAATGCTGCAGCTGGTAAAGGTGGAGCTGATGGTAACTACCTTATATAGTTATACTGCTGGAATGCTGGTGGAATTCCCACCGGGATTAATAGAGTCTGATGGTTCTATTGGGTTTAGCTTGATTCATCTGATTCTGGAAATGAACTGAAGTTATCAGGTACATGTAGTACAGTAAAAAGTACACAGTTTGCCCTTAACTTGCAGTCAAGTCCAAGTATGAAGAAGCACAAAATAAAAATATTCAAGTACAGATACCTCAAAAATGATAACCTCTGGGCGTGAGGGTAAAGACTCAGTGTCAAAGGACAGAGTCCAAGTGGAATGATGAAGACTCAGGTCTTATGTGGACTCGTGGAAATAAAATTACTCTGACTGAGATCAGGGTTTTTCACCTGGTTACTCTGCGTGCCACAGCTCTCCCCAATGAACACGCCGTTTCTGTGTTTACTCGTGTGTCCAGAGTTTATCTGCAGGAGTGGGTTGACTGGAAACCACTGACCAAAACAACAACAAATCTGACCCACAGAGAGAAACTAAACACTGCTACAACTGAAGGACACTTTCACTTTACACAAATGTAAGCGCAACAACGCCCTTAGCTTCTGTCTCATGTTCCTCCACATCTGGATCTCATTAGCAGGTTTTTATTAACATGTTCTCTTTAACAAGTTTGTAACATGTTCATCTAACCTGCCTGGAAGCGTGCGTTATTTCACATGGTTTGTTTTATAAAGTGGATGCTGCTGAGGCCCAGGAGCAGTCACAGTTTAATCACCATGACAGATGTTTTAATCAATGAAATGGCAGCAACAGAGAACAGTTTGTGATTCTCTATAAATCAGGTGCATCCAGGTGTGTGTTACCTGCACAGACTCCACACCAGAGCCAGGTTGTCTTTTCCTCCAGAAATAAAATGGCTGCTGTCATCGGTGAACTTCAGGCAGGTAACATCCTGATAGTGACGACTGAGGACAGACAGTAGTTTACCTGTGGACACCTAGACCACTCACAGAGAGACAGTTTAAATTAGTACTGTCCTAAAAGTCTGTGCAGGACAAAGTTTATATAAAAGCACAATGATTACCACCTGACTGACACTGGTTACTATGTAAAACCAGAAGCTATTTGGATCAAACCTATATGGAAAATAAATTTGTAAAAGGACAAATGAAATAAAAGCATAAGAACACAAAATGATAAAACAGAATGATGATGAAGCAATTAAAGATAAATTAAACCACACAAGGAGAAGCAGAGCTTGACCTAACACACCTCCCACAGGTAAATGGCCTCGGCGACTCCAGCAGCGAGGAAGAATCCATTAGGTGAAGCACTCAGACAGGTGACTACACCTGGACACACAATCTTCTGCTGCAGCTGATCCTGGATGACAACACACAGGAACATCAAGCATGCTTCACACATACACTTAACTGCCTCAATAAAATGCAACATGTTTAACTTAACATTTAAATGTGGTGCAGAGAGAAAGCAAGCCTTCATTCAGAATTCTGTCAGTTTTATACTAGGTGCATTCCAAAACCCGACCGGCACCGGGTTTCCTTTCCATTTATATTCAGCACATGCCGCTTGTGCCAACCTGAAGCCATGGCAAATTGTGGCACATTAATGAAACTATACATGCAGCCCAAGAGAACAGTGAACAGCAGCCTGTTTGTTGCCAGCACATGCGGGCAGCATCTCCTCCCCAGTAGCCCTCAACTTCTGATTGTGAATCTGGAACTCTGCAGATAGGACGTATGAATCGTTCTGAGTTTGACAATTCATCCTTTGATTTAGATTGTGTAAAATCATGATTGAATGAAATTTAAACCCATAAAATCACACTTGATATTAAGATGGTGTCCTGGTATCCATGCACACAGGAACATATCGTAACGTTGGCTGGGCTGAAGGAGGAGTTGTGGACACAGACTGCCTTTTCTGTGCCCAAGGGAGCCACTCTTTTTATTAAACACTTTGTTTCAATGTTCACTGGCGTTTGAAAGCCACTGCGAGTCTAAAATGACACATTTTGTAACTACGTTTGGTGACGATGTTTGTTTTCGGGAGCAACTGTGTTTTTCCAGCCACCTGCACACGCAGTGAACTGTGTTAGCAGGTACTGTGTGTGGTGCTCAGGTGAGCTAGCCCGTACCTTCCTCTGGATCTCCCACACGTTGATGATGTTCTTTCCGAGCTGGGCGGACAACAAGAACTCCCCGCGAAGGACGGCGAGTGTACGGCTCGAGCTGTTCCCTCCTCGGTACGACAGCAGGCTGGAGCCACTGTGGAGGTCGAACACAGTGCAATTCCAAAGCTGAGAACCAGAGTCACTACTAACAATTACCTCCAGAGGAGCCGCCATATTGGCTCCTACACTGCACACAACACACGCGGGAAACCGGTGGTCAAATGACAGAACCGCAACGTCATGTCCTGGACCTGGTGCACTGTGGGAAATGTAGGAATGGGCTCGCCGACAAAACGCTTCACTTTCGCGATTTGTTCTTTTCTGTGAAGTTTGCTTTAAAAATTTTATTCAGTTTTAATAAAAAAAAAAAGTTTGACATCCATCTCACATTTCCCATCATCCTCTACGCTCACATCATAAATGTGTTCTCCACATTAGTTAACCAGACAGCACTCAAAGAGTGCAAACCTCCACCAAGGCACATTTAATTTTAATATAATGCAGTTACACCTGAAAGCAATATTCCTACTTTACAGTAGGTCTAGAACATGATCACATACCCTTCTGAAGATCTTAGAATAATATACAGCACTGAAAAGACAACAACATGTGTGGTACAATTAGATGTGTTGCCATGATAAACAAAATAAAATACAGTATGGTGCACAAATTAATTTTGCAAACAACATTACATGACAAAATGAGTAAACAGCAGAATTTATTAACATCAATCTGATTACAATAATAAAGCACTGAAGCTCACAGTTTTTGTGATATTTCACAGAGATTTAAACACATTTAGAAATGCTGTGCAATAAAAAACTTTAAGGTCTTGAGATTTCTATCATTTGGATAAGATCTCATTTTGGGGAGAATCTAAAATCAAATGTGGAATGATTTATAAGAGTTTATAGACTTTAACAAAACTGTTTGAATAAATAAAGTAACATGCTTAAATGTGTTCCAAGCTGTGAGTTGAGGGTTAAATGAGCATCTCAAATTTTTTGTTGAGTCGTTTAATGGGAAACTAACTCTTAAATCATCAGTTTGTATCAAACACTGTTTTTCTCCTGATGGTAGAAAAGATAGTTATTAAAACAAATTGATTTAAATGTCTGACAGATGTAAACTTCTTACAGACTGAAAATGTGGTCACTGGATTCTCCTCGTCTCTCTCTGTTTTCTTCAGTGTTTTCTCTCGCTGCCTTTGGCGTTAACTAGTCAGAGATTAGTCTTGGGAAGACGGAAGTAAAGGGGTACAAGCATATCGAGAACAGTGAGAATCCACAGTTTTCCGCAGCTGTCCCAAAGGTTTATGGGACTGTTTAGCTGACTGTATAGACACTGGTGTTTCTAATTCCCGGGACAAAGTGCGCCCACCTCTGATGTTAAAATACTCAGGGACTGTAGTACTGAGAAGTTGCATACTGGTCTGATCTCAGTTGGAAATGAGATCCTGGAGGTCAATGGGAAAAAGGTGGCCTGTCTCAGTCTGGACCAAGCGACCCATCTGCTGACTCAGAACCCCTCTGCCACTGTCTGGGTCCTTTGACAGTGAAGAACTCCTCCATGGTAACCACATCACCCCCTTAAACATTTTGTACCTGAACCAGAACTCTGCAAAGAAGCAGATGCCTTACTAAAGTATGACAAGACATCTGAGGATTCACCTGCAATCAAGGGAGGCACAGATATGGAAGTAAATCCCTGCCAAATCATTTCAGGGAGTGCAAACCATATTTTGAGTACTACTCAGTTTGTAACTCAGCATTTGAGAGCACACAGACACATATTTGTAAGTGCAGAATCAGATTTGAGGGCATATGCCCAGCCGCCCACATGCTTGTTTCTCAGTCTTCCTTCTCAGAATTCTCCACTGGGGTTTTTGTAAGTCTGTGCCACAAGTTTTGAAAGTGCACAAAAGAAGTTGTGAGTGGCCTTCAGTTTGCAAATAAAAATTTGAGAATGCATGGGCACAGATTTGTAATAGCTAAACACATTTGAGAGCAAGGAAGGCAGATGTATGAGAGTAGCAGATGATTTGAGCGAGCAAATGTGATTCTGGTCTAACAAATCAGTGGCTGCACACTCTCACATTGTGATTTACAAACTGAAGAGCACTCAAAACCTTTGGGGCCAACAGCCTTTCACACAAACCCCAGTACAGGATGAGTTCAGTGCTGTACTGGTTTCCTGTGGAAACCAAACTACAACGTCTCAGTTTTCTACACTGTACATTTTGTAACATTATTAAATGCTTGTAGCAATCTTTTGCTTTGACTGATTTTCCTTCATCCTGCTACTAAAACAAAGTGAACAACCCAACAATAAAAAGCAGAAGTTGTTTCATAGTGTAGTGAAAGACAGAAGCAGTTCATCCCCCTGATGTTGTTTACATGCAGTTAATGAGTTGATTTCTTTACTTTCTGTATCCTGATTGAGCTGCTGTTGGTTTTTCAACTAGTTTACAAAAACAGGTCCAAACTTAAAAATATACACTGACACATTCATAGCAAGGTGTTTCTCAATTATTATTATTACCAGTTCATTCAGAATTATCAGACATTGAATTGTTAACTACTAAAGTTTGTCTGTGGTTAATCAAATAAACTAATAAAATGTTTGAAAGTAAAAAAAAGAACTTTATTAATAATAATACATTTTATTTAGGCTGCACTTTTCATGATACTCACAAATGCTTAAACTCTACCTCAAGTGTACATGAGGTTTTGGATACATCACAGCTCTGTGATGTTATTACTGTTCACAGGGCTCAGAAGACAAAACTACACTGAGCTGAGCAGTTTTCAGTATTTCTCATTCTCCTCAGCTTTTTACCTTCAAGTCTCAAGTTGGTGAGAAGAGTCATGACACTTCCAGAAAAAGAAGTAGCATTTCTAGAGACAAGTTGTAATGTTTTGGGGTTAAATTTTAACCTGCTCTGGTTTTATGATTGTTCTGTTTCAAACACTGAAACATCTGACAGGTCATTTTGATACTAACGATTTTATACTCGTGCTTTTAAATGGTTGTTTCTGCTGTTTATCGAAACAAATCTTAGTGAGGGTCAATCATCTGTTTAAAGTAAGCTCAGAAATCAGAAATAATTGAGACATTTACACGGTTTGTGTGCAAGCAGCTGTTGATGTGCACTGGTTTTACTGGAGGGTTAAATACATGGATGAGTTCCAGGCTTCAGAACTACTAATGAGGTTGCAGTCATCCAGCAGAGAGGCACGAAGAAGAAAACAATCCTCCAAAGCCCTGAAAACCCCTGTCCATCAGTTTGGGTCAATTTTGCACATCAGGCTCTGCCTCCTTCACAACATGAGGCAGTGGTCTGTCTGCCCACGGGGCAGTACAGATCACCTGATACCTGTGCATTCAGGGGGGGGGTTAATGACTGATCCAGGATCAATAACTCTGCAGTCAAATGACTGGTTCCATTTGGACCAGATTGGATCAGTTTTACCTGAAGACCCGGTCAGTTCTGAAGCAGTATTAACAAAGCCTGACGTTGATATGAGACGAAGTTTACCTGGGGACAAAGGGATGAACGAGGACCAACACTGTTTGTGACACGTCAGGCAAGAAAAACTCAGATTACAGAATATGCTGAGATTGTTATTAAAACAAATGCTTGAATTCTGTCAAATATCATCATTTCATAAAATGAAACAAAATGCAAAGTGTTTAACTTGTTCCTAATCAGCTGAATGTATTGTGGTGGGCAGCACCCGAACACACCCGCAGACCTCAAGAAAACAAGAAGAGCCTGCCTTCAGAAGCCCAACACTGTGACCAGAGACTCAGCGTTCTGGGGACTCAGCAATGTCTTCTCAGGACTCATCCATCTCATCTAATTCTGAGGAATTAGCTTCTGTGACACCTTCTCAGGATTCAGCTGCCACATTGAATTCTGGGGACTAAGCCACCTCAACGCTTTTTGGAGACACAGCAGCCGTGAGGTGCACTATCAGGAGACGGGGCCTGATGTGCAACAGAGCCAGTGTCATACTGCAGAACCAATCAGCTCACTCTGCTGCAGATGTCTCTTAAGTGTCCACAGATGGTCTGAGGATTATTGATAAGGCATCCACTCTGACAGGAAGTCTTGGTTCACAGAGTCAATCAGTCTGACCACTGCAATGCTCCAAAAACAAATCACCTGTTCTCAAGGAGTCTTAACAAATGCATATGAAAATGAAAAAATTAATAGGCTTGTGCTTCAATCTGTCAGAAACAGGGCTGATCAATGTAGATTCAATGATCACTAAGTGATTGACAGGCTCAGTAAGCTTCCCCCCCCTTTCCTGAAGAATCACACAAGCTCATTATCTTGTGGACTGATTCTCAATGTGTTTCCACCATATCCAGTGTTTAATGACCTTCATCTGATTTTAAAGATAGACAGAAGAAGATAGTTATTTCAAAATATTAAAGGGGAATATATTAGAGCTGCAACTGATTATTTTCATTATGAATTAATTGATCATGTAATCATATATAATTAAGCAGAAAATAGTAAAAGCCCTATCATAAATCATTTTGTCCAAAACAAAGGACCTCATACCATCACATTTGGTAATATTGCTTGAAAAATGGCATTAATTTGCTATTGATCAACTAATCAGTGCAGCTGTACTACATTTATTATTATTTGCTGCTCTTAACTCCTCCCCTCAACTCTGTTGTTGTGTCTTGTTGCTTTTCTTTTCTCTCCCTCTCCTCTATCCACTCACCCCAACCGGTCGAGGCAGAAGGCCGCCCACCAAGAGCTGGGGTCTGTCAGAGGTTTCTTCTATTAAAGGGAGTTTTTCCTCCCCACTGTCGCCAAGTGCTAGACCTGAAATAAAAGTCAGTGGAACTGAAGTTATTAAATGTTAAGTTATTAAGTGTTACTCGGTCTTTTACTGCTTCCTGTCTTTCGGTCAGTGGCTCTAAGCTCCAAGCTGATTGGAGCCCACCGGTTCCTAATGAAATCTTTAAATTTTCCTCACAAATATCTATATATTTTCATTTTAAAAACCACTCTAATTTCCTGAAACAGCTGCTCACTGTAATTTTTTATTTGAAAAACAGGAAGAAACTGCATTTTTTGGGGACTATTTTCAGTGGCGGATGATTACACATTTGGTGTCCAGTGAGAATTAGTGGTAGCTAGGGGTCTAACGATCCATTGAGCTGCATCGATCAACCTCCCCGTGAGCTGATGACATTGATGCAAAACGTAAACATCGATGTTTTGAGTGCTTCTGACAGCCAGCTACATTCATATGCATTTCTGGTGAAGAAGCACTGTTTTTTTTTTCAAACTGGACAACAAGCATCAGGCGATACAGCTGGCACTCTGACACTGGGAATTCACACTGAAAGTGAGATGTGAGTGGCGCATAAGCTGCTGAAGCTTTTGCTCAATTCAGTCCATGCCAATTCCGACCTCCATGCGGCGCCGCTGTCGTCAGAACAGCTGTTTGTCTCTCAGTAGGACGGTGACCAGGTGAGAGGGGCCAGTGACAAAACGCCTTCTCTGAGACCTGGCCTTGACCTGTAGCAGCCAAGGCAAATACAGGTAAACTCGCCCATCGGGAACAGGTCACAGGTCATGGCTGTGAAGTATTCACACACAGCACTAAGTCTGAATGCTGTGTTTTAAACAAAACTCCCACTGCAATGTAGTAAATATTTTTTCCAGCTCACAAGAACAAATGAAAGTCATGGCCCTGTTTGTAGTTTTCTGCATTGACTGGACTCCAGGTTTGTTAACACCTGACTCCAGCTGATCTTTAGTGACATCAGAAGCCTGATGTTGCCATGACTTTGTCCAACATCACTGTGTATGTTTAATGTGTTCCATAAAGACATGAAAGATCAGGACTGATGTGTTTTATCAGCTTAGAAATGCTGTGTTTGTTGATGTTGGTGACTTTGCTGAAGATCACATCACATTTCATAACCAGTATATGAAGAAAACCAGGAAGCTGCAAACAGGGCAATGACTTTTTCTTGCGATTGTAGGCGACAATGTAAACCCTTCCTATCTCAAAAAAGGCTGCTGAATTGGACAGTCACCACTAGTCCTTATTTGTATTTAAATAGCACTTAAAGGTGAACAGAAGAGCTCAATACAATTTTAAAATTATACTTCAGTTACATTTTAAGTAATAAAAATTGAATTGTGTGAAATAGACAGATGATATCGCATGATATGAATCGCAAGCCCCTGAATCGAAATCACATTGTGGCATATTTTTAAGCATCAGCAAACATCAGGTCGCTGGCAAAGGGAATCAATATAGGATCTCATTGTGATGAGAGTGGTGATTTACACCCCTAGTGGCAGTAGGACAGTGTGTGGGGGACCGAGTCTGAATAAACTACAGTCTGTGTGCTCATGGTGGTGAAGGAACATGTCAGCCAGTGTGGTTACTGATGGGTTTAATGGTGTCTGGACACAGTGGAGCTCTGAGGCACAAAGGGAGGAGAGATTCCGTATTTAGGAGGGGGTGTTCACTGCTGATTTGATTTTAAATGTGGGATTAAATACAGAAGATCACCAGTGCTATATTCCAAAGTGATGCTGAGGTGAAACAAGGAGAGAAAACAGCAGAAACCAGATGAAATCCCCAGATCTGAGGCTGGATTAGAACTGCACAAACTGCCTAATCAGATTTAAAGATTTTAGAGGAATCTGAACACTGTAGTCATCAACTTTTACTGAATCACGTGGCCCCATGTCTTTATTATGTTAGTTTATACTGTGTTCACGTATTGCTCAAATAAAAACATCGTATCTAAAGTGGAAGAAATTAGCCAATTAATCTGAGTTGATCGACAGAACAGCAAATCCCAAATATATAAATAGTAGATTAGATTAATTTTCCAACCAAAATACGTTTTTATTTGCCTTACGTAACAGTAGATTTATTATCTTTTCAGACAAAAATTAAATATTTGAAGATTTCGACAGAATCGATGACAACAGGATCAACTGAAAATAATCATTAGTGGCAGCTAAAGTTTTAGTCAAGCTGACAGAAAACCTGAGGATGAATGGCAATGTTCTTGTGTTGTCTGCTATAGAGCTGCAGTGCTTAGTCAATCAAGTGAATTAGCCATTATCTTGATAATTGTTCCAAACATTATCTGGTTGCAGCTTCTCATTTGAGGCTTTTCCTGTTTTCTATGACAGTAACCTGAATTTCTTCAGGTTTCTGACTTCATCTTGAGGAGTTTTCAAAGTAATGTGGATGAATGAGATTCATAAAATGCTGCCAGACCTGATCTCAACAACCAGTTAAACCACAGCTTTTCCTCAACTGATGGTTTAATTTAAAGACTGTTAGGGGCCTATAGGTGGGAACTCACAAGCAAAAAGCAAAAACTAGAACAAAAAAAGAAAAAGTAGAAATTACTGTGTGACAAACATTTCCTGTCCTGTTACATACTTGTGAGCCCATTGGCTTTTTTTTTTTGTGAACTCTTGCAGGTCCTGACCCTCTAAATAAAGAATGTAGGTTTGACTGGTTTGAACTGGAGCTGGCGATTTGGTTTCAGATCTGAGTTCAGGTGTGGATCTGTGGGGAAAACCGCTCTCCAATCAGCCAATCACTTAGCAATCACCCTGATCAGATGACAGACAGAGGCACAGTGTTGGATAGGTGTGATGGCATCAGCAGGTCTACACTTGGACACAGACTCTCAGGACAGGGTCTGCGAGGAGCTCTGCTGCTGTGGTGGTCTGCAGTCCCAGTCTGTACCTGGACTCTGTGAGGGGGGGCAGTCTGTCTGTGGGGGGGCCACAGGGGCTGCTGAGGGCTCCACTTCCGAGGGCCCTGTTGCCACCTGCAGCCCTCCAGGCAGAGGGCTGGGTGAAGGATCAGCTCCTCCTGCTGTGGTTTTAATTTCTACTGAAAGAATGTTTGGATCGTCACCTCCTCCTGCTCCTCCTCCACCTCCCACCCAGAACTCAGCCACCACACTGATTGCTCCTGCTGACTCGGGATCTCCAGTCGCACCCCCTCCGTTGACTCCACTGAGCACTGCGGGTCCATTGTGCTCGATGGAGTCAACAGAGGGGTGCTGGACAGAGGAGGACAAAGCTTCCGTGATGATGGCGGCCGTCTGAGTGACCCAGTTCAGCTCTGACCTCACCTCCTCGCCATGACCTGCTGCTGGAGAGGAGGAGGATGATGGCTGGGGGTCAGTCTGAGGCTGGGTGGTGCTGCTGGGTCCTGGGTGTCCTGTTCCTGCCACAGCAGCAGCGCTGTTGTTGTTGTTAAGGTTGTCCTGTAGGGCCGTCTGGTTGGCCTGACCCGCCTGCTGGTTCTGCAGCAGCATCTCTTGGATCCTGATCTGCTGAAGGATGGCAGGAAGCTCGTAGTGGTGGAAGAAATATATCATGGAGTGCTGAATAAGAAAAAGAACCAAATCGTTAGTGACAGTTGCAGTGTCTGCCTCACCTGAAATAAAAACAACTGATACTTTATGAAACTTGTTAGAGAATTTAATAATAATATTAAGGTTATTAAGGAGTTATTAGGAGTTACTGGGGTTATTAAGAAGTTGTTGGGGGTTATTAGGGAGCGCTGGCCTCTCCACTGACCCCGTTGCTGTCTTCGCTCTCCTCCATGTTAACTGTTACTGGTCTGTGAGGGGCCGACACCAAATGATGACGACAGGCCGTATGTGCAGATAAGGAGACGTTAAAACGACCACATAAATTCTGATCTGACCATTCTGACGGCGCTCAAACTGTCAGAGGTCAGAGAGGAATCGGGTCTAGGAGCACATACGCAGGTGGCCCAGACATGGTCTGAGAACACCTGGTCTGGTCTGTTCACACTGCTGTGGACGCACCAGGTGCTTCCTGGTGCTTCCTTGTAATGTAGCTAGCTAGTTAGCATGACGTTAACTTAAACACTATATACTGACACATTTTACACTGATGAAGTAACAGCAAAAGCTGGACACTATTAAAAAGGTGAGGGTCAGTATGAAGAGGGTGATGATGGTGGTTCTGACCTGGATGAAGAGCCATGAGGTGACCAGGGCCAGGCTGCTGTACTGACCGTTGAAGCGGTAGTGATAGGCGTAGAAAGCAAAGTGGTATAGATAGAAGAACCTGAAAACACAAACAATCCTCTCATTCGATTACACATTCACACACAAACTAAATCCCTTAACTTTTTAAAATTTAAAAGAACACAGATCCACCCAGTAATAACGATATGGTTAAATAATTTAAAGGAGTTTTAAGTGAACAATGAATGCATAAACTGTTTATTTGGTTCACTAATGCAGAATCTGCATTGAACCTTAATCAAAAAATTAAGGTCCCTTAAAAAAAGGAGTTTTATTCCTTTAAAAAAAATCCCTTCATATATGTACACATTTGCATAAATTTGTCAAAATCTGGTAAACTTGCTAAATATCTCTGAACTGAAATAAAAACTCAGTTAGCAGATGAAAATACTTACATATTTACAAACACCTTAACTTTAATAACACCCTAAATCATTCATGTATTTGCCAAATATATGTGGAAATTTAGGAGAGGAAATTGAGGAGCCCCCCCCACCCCCTCAAAAGCTGCCACAAAGAGGAACCCAGCGACTGGCTTGCCCCCCCATGTTGCTGCTATTGTGCTTCGCTGCTTTTAATTTTTTTTTTTATTTAATGTGCATTTCAATGCTGTATATCTCTGTGTGTATTGCATTAAGCACTTTGAATTGCCTTAGTGTATGAAAATGTGCTATATAAATAAACCTGCCTTGTCTAACATGTTTGTTTTAATAACAATAACCACCTAGCATGGCCACGACTTTACCTTTGTGTTGAATTAATACAATTTTAATTTGGGAGTAACTGGAGCTTTGCATAAAGTCAGCGCTTTGTGTCACATCAGCAGTAACCAGAGTGTTCTACTGGACTGACATGTTTACTGTTAGCCAGCTAATGCTAGCTTCAGACTGGAGGCCACATTTTGAATAATTTGTCCCAACCAGGCATCTGTAGTTCATGCTGTAGCTTCAGCAAACAGGACAGGAGGGGCAGAGAGCAGTGAGGAGTGCCTTATGGTGTCAGTATGCTTTGAATCTCACTAGACCCTCTAGGCTGAAGGTAGAGGAGCGTTAAGTTTTTCAAATTAATGCACAAATTACTTATCTAAATCTGATTCCAATTTGTGTTTGTTTTATTGATGAATTAATAATAACTTTAGCGTATTTTAGCATTTTTAATCGTGCACTGTCATTGGATGTACTGTAAATGAGCCAAAGGTGTGAGCCGCTGTTGGTCATGTGACTCACCTCAGCCAGTGTCGTTTGCTGGTGTTTGTGTGGCAGCAGATGGCGTCATACTGATCGGCCAACCAGACAATGAGGATGATGTAGAAGGCAGTTGTCGTGTCATTGAAGAACTCTGACATGATGGCCTCCATACCTGATGACAACATGTGATGTGATCAGCTGGTCAGCATAACTGTGCTTGAGCTGCTTCATACAACACTGAAGCCAACAATTTCAATCAAGAAGTATCTCAAAAAGCCACAAAAGAAACCTTATTTTCAGTCTCACCTTAGTACCTGGTCCTTCTTGACCTGGGACCTGGCTGTCAAGACTTGTATTTCGTTTGAGTTGACTAAGGACCTAGTCCTACAGACCTGTTTGACTCAACTCGGGACTTGATCTTTCTTGATTTTTGACTTAACTGGTTCTATAGCTCTGTTGCCTCAACCAGATTTGGAACTCAAAACTAAGACCAGATTTCAGTTCTGGCAGTCTTGACTTGGGACTTGAACATGAGGGCTATCTCTCCCAGCCAGATTTCATTTGGAAAAACAGATTTCTGCCTGGTCAGTGTGAACTGAGCAATCAGAGAAGATTTAGAAAATGTTCCCTGCTGCCTCTCTGAATTGTGAACCAGGTCAACAATTTAAACCAGATGTTCTGAATTTAAAGGGAATCCAGACTGAGACCTGGATCAGAACAAGATCCGAGCTGTGTAAATAGGTTGAACAGGTTCCCAGGATGTGCACTTACCAACAAGGGCCAGGATGACGGTGAGCAGAGGGGCTGCTGGGAATGCGATGGTCATGTTCATCTCCAGCATCTGAAGAAGATCCACTGAGGGAGCCAGAGAGAAAACAGATTAACACAACTGTTCCGGGTGAGAGAAATCAGGTTTTTATAGAGTGATATAAACATGTAGGTTCAGGGCTGACCAGCTGATGGTTTAATGACACCGTCTGTAACTAAGTATTGAACTGTATTTTTTACACCTTTATAATGTTTATTGTATTATTAAACTGAACATCAACAGTCACATCAGGCATCAAAGTTCTCTAACAGCTCCACTTGAACTACACTTAAATGGACGGGATTAGATTGGACTACAATAAATTGGTCTGGTCTGGTCTGGTCTGGACTGATGTTTGCTAGATGTGAGGTGTCAGAGGAAACTAACCAATGAAGACAAAGATCTGGTGATGAGAGTATCTGAGCAGCATGGACACTGACAGAGTCTGAAAAACACAAAGCAAATATCAACTCATCTCTGTTGACCAAAATATTACACATCACGTAATAATAACTTTTGTAACTTTTGTAAACTCTGGTTTAACACCTAAACCTTCAACTTTATTTATTTAGAAGCTGAGTGAGTAACACTGTCAGCCTTCATAGCCTCAGTAAACAACATTAAACACGGCTTGTTTACTTACAAAGATGACCATGATGACGAAGGCAGCCAGGTAGGAGGTTCTGGCCATCCACATGCTGACGAAGCGGTAATGTTCTCCAGAAACCACATTCCTCAAGAACCCTGTAAAGAACCACACATCATCGAGGTTTATTGCTCTAACCTGATTTATCCGATGCCAGGTAAGCCCAAAGCCTGGTTCTATAATTGAAGCAAAGGATTAGAGAACTTGGGCTCTGTGGGGATCACAGGAATCCAAGTTCGTTATCAGGGTAGGGGATCAAAGGAACATTTATTTCTCTGTTTTCACCACTGGCTTTAAAAAAGGACTAAGTGCTGTCCTACCTTTGTTCTCCTCATTCTCAGCCAGCGCCTTTACACTGGACATCAGGATGTCATCGTAGCCCAAAAACTCATCAAGCAGAAAACGACTGAAGCGGTCACCAAAACACTCGTCCTTCATGGGATCTAAACACACAGAGGCACGGTTTCAATACCAGCTCCAACACCTCCACCTTTACACCCATTATGTGACTGTGAGGCAGGTATGCAGGGGTCTCTGACCCAGAGTGACGACCATGACAGGTATGTTGAGTCTCTGTCTGGTGGTCTGAGACAGACGCAGGAAGCCGTACTCCAAAGAATACTCCACGATGTACTCCTCCTGAGGCCACGCTGAAATGATAGCAGACACCAAGTAATAGAATAGTAATTATAATATTACTATTATTGTGAACTGAAGTGAAATAGAAAAACAAACTGAAGAATAAAAGCTATTTTAAAAAACTATATAGGCCTACCAATAATTTATTGCATATTTATTTTGTAACTAGTTTAGCCTGACAGTGTCAGAGAGTTGCAGAGTCTGAAGCTGGTTCAGATACGAAGACTTTCATAACTTTATTTATTTATTAAAGGGCCCGTGGAGCTTTTCCTTGTTTTCTGACTTATCTACAATGTTACGACAGTGAATTATCATCTTAGATGTGACCTAAAGATCAAAAAATGAGGTGAATGTATGTCCAGACTGTCTGCGACTGTGCCTCTTAGAGACAAGTCCTTTGAGTCTATAGGAAAATATTTTTCAATATTCCTCTGGACTGAGGTAACAAACATTCTGCATCACAGTTTAAGAATTAACATCAACACTATCCACTTACACAGTAGTACCAGCTATTCATCATCATCAACTTTATTTATATAGCACATTTAACACAGCAACAGCTGACCAAAGTGCTTAACACAAAACACAACAATAAAACAAAATTACAATTAAACAACCACCCATCATTAAACAAAAAAACCTTAACAAAACAAAGCCTCATACCAGATCAAATGCCAAAAGATACAGATGAGTTTTCAAATACACTTTAAAAGTGGACAACGAGGGGGCCTGCCTGATGTATAGGGGCAATGCATTCCACAACTTTGGAGCCCCCACAGCAAAAGCCCTGTCCTCCCTAAGTCTCAGCCTAGCCCTCGGTATCTCCAGAAGCAGCTGATCAGCTGATCTGAGGCACCGAGAAGGACTATAGGGACGCAACAACTCTGTAAGATAAGAGGGGGCCAAACCATTTAAAGACTTATAAACAAATAAAAGAATCTTAAAATGAATTCTAAAATACACCGGCAGCCAGTGAAGAGAAGCCAAAATGAGAGTGATACGCTCCCCTTTGCGCCCCCCAACCAGTAAACGAGCAGCCGCATTTTGAACCCTCTGAAGACAGGCAAGGGACTTCTGACTAAGCCCAAAATAGAGCACATTACAATAATCCAGGCGAGACATAATAAACGCATGTATTGCTGTCTCAAAGTGCTGCCGTGAAAGAAAAGGCCTTACCTTTGCCCGTTGTCGAAGGTGAAAAAAAGCTAGCCCTTACAACCGCGTTCACTTGATCTTCCAATCTAAAATTGGAATCTATTTTGACACCTAGGCTTGTAACAGTCGACTGCACATACTGCTGCAAGCAACCTAGATCATCTGGGGAAGAGTCACCAAAATTATTTGGGACAAACACTATAACACCTCAGTTTTTATATCTTAATTTCAATAAATTCAAAGCCATCCAGTTCTTAACGTCATTGAAACATGACAATAATGATACAACCGATGATGTATCCCTTCCCCTCGTTGGTATGTACATCTGCACATCATCCGCATAACAATGAAAAGAAACACCATGTTTTCTAAAAACACAACCAAGAGGAAGTAAATATAAAGAGAAAAGCAGGGCCCCCAAAACTGAGCCCTGTGGAACCCCAGATGCCAACGAGGTAGATAAGGACTCAACACCAGCAAACC
>NW_018127978.1:1824560-1856290 GCF_001952655.1 Monopterus albus | reverse complement strand
ACCGCTCTAAGGCAGTAACACTGGATGCCCAGTAGCTCCTTAAGTCGAGATATTAGGATATCGTGGTCAACCGTGTCAGCTATTGCCTATTATACAGCATGCTAACCTTGTCAATAACTTAAGTCATTCTACTGTTAGCTTAGTTATCCTTACTAGCTTGCTACTAATTTATTAGAAAAGCTGGATCTGTGTGATCAACAGCATTGTGTTAAAACGAGGAGCTGCTCACAGTCAGTCCACTGACATGTTTGTGAGAGAGAGACGCAGCATGGTACAAGGAGTGCCTAGAGAATCAATGAACTGCGCACAGCTCAAAGTTGAAATAAGATTTCACACATCTGAAATAGTAAAAAAAAGAAAAGGGAATACTTTTCTCCTTGGGGGAGGGGAGGAGGAGGGTTTGCCTGCTCTGGTTGGCATTTCCAGCTCAGACACTGAGTCCTACAGTGGCTGAATACCTTTAGTGGTCTGGCTAAAGGACACATCCTGGCTGTCGTTCACTCCTCTTCCTCCTCCAACCAGAGAGGGCTTCAGGCGAGGCTCCATGTCCAGCTCGAACTGAAAGCAGAAATCAGGAAACAAGTAGAAACAGGCTGGAGGTCAAGGGCCAGAACAGGTACATCTCAGTTCCTGAGTCTGAGCATTTTGTAGTGATGAGGTCGGTGGTTCAATCCAGACTACTCCTGCCCACAAAACCATTCCTGATGCTCAGCAGGTTATATAGTGGCACTGCATCATCAGTGTGTGATCAACACACACTTTGGACAGAAGTGCGACATAAACGACCACTCAGCATGTATTAACTCCGTCATCACAGAAGTCAATCCATCACTTATGGATATCCTGATTAGAACCCAATAATACTGATTATGTGCCCACATTGAGTCCAGCCTGACACTTAAACATTGATCAAAATGTAAAATTGAATATGTAACTGGTCATAATAACACCTCAATCTTCAGGAACCTCCTGATCTAAAACTACCAAGGTGGAAACAGGACTCAAGTTTTTTTTTAGATGAATCTTACAGGTGTTTCTTAAATGTTAGACACACAGACTCACTGTGTTCATTAATGAAACTGAACCTGTGGCCTTGCTGCTCACCTGCACTGAACGGTTGTCGAACATCTCCACAGTCATCTCCTCTTCATCCTCCTCTTCCTCCTGCAGTGCTGCCAAGCTCAGCCCCACTCCTCCTCCTCCCTCCTCAGCCTCCAGCTCCTCCTGGAGGCCCGAGGAATCATAGTACTGCATGAAGACAGGGGCTCGGCTAGAGTTCCTCTGGATCTCCACCCGCAGGATGCCGTCACGAGGCCACCGCTCCCTCACCGCCTCCAGGCAGTTAATGGGTGAGCGAGAGAAGGCAATGTGGATATAGGCAAGGATGAAGAGGACAAAGAGTGCCTGAGGAGCAGGGAGGGGTTAATACTGTCAAAGACTCATGACAAATGTTACTTAATGACTGGTGAATACTGTAATTGAACTCTGCTATGTCCTGGGATTATGTGTTATCAGCACTTCATGGATTTTTGCTTGTTTGGTGTTGTAGTCTGTTGTGTAAATGGTGACCAAATAGGTTTCCCCCTTGAAGATTAATAATTTTTCACCTATCCATCTATGAAACACCACCAGAACCATTAAGAAAATACTTCTGAAACACTCACACAGCAATCATGAATTTAAAGTGACTATCAGAAACATTTCCATCACATTTCTGTTTCCGCCTTTTCATTCCATTTTATTTGTATCGTGCCAATTCAGAACAACAGTCATCTCAGGGCACTTTATGTAATAAAGTCTGGACCTTACATTATTAAAAGGAAAACCCAACAAAGCCCTCTTGAGCAGCACTTGGTGACAGCGTGTGTGTTCACCCTAGCCAGTTTGTTATGCTAATAGCTGTTTACATGAGTCTGTGGTAATCTGCCCAGTGCAGCAGCGGCACAGGCCGTGGTCTGTGTGTGTGTGTGTGTGTGGGCAGTCTTTTCAGTTGGTTCAGACCCACACTATCATGTTCACCGTTCATGTGTTTGTACCTTTGTCATTGTTTAACACTGAGCAGAGCAGCATTAATGTTAAAACAAAAATGATTTTAAAAAACAGTTTTACGGTCTAGTAGTAGTTCACAGATTTTTTTCAGCAACAATTTTCTAACACGTATAGTTGATTTACCAGAGGCCTGTACCACGAAGCAAATTCAACTTATTCTGGCTGTCTTTGGATTATCTGGCTTCACTGAGCGTTACATTGGCCACCCTGGATAACCAGCACCACATAGCTTGTTATCAGCTGACTCTGTTAAGTCTGGTTTTTCCTGTCAGTCAGTGAGCACGTTCATGTGACAGAAGCCGGGTTGGTAATTATAAGTGACATTGCCAGAACCATGAATGAAGTACTGAATATGAGATGGAGCGGTGATACCCGTGTCAAAAAGTGATGTTTCAGTGAGTGAACTGTGAACAACAGACTGTGGTCACATGACTAGAATAGAATAAGCATTGTTCATCATGGCAGCTGTAGACAATAACTCTGTCATGTTTGCATTAGCACGGAGATGTCTTACATCAAACTAAGCTGCATTAACCAATAACTGCGAAGTGATTTATTTCTGCCTCAGCTGCTCTTTGGCACTAGGTGGACAGGGCAGGCAGCACAACGTTTGAAAAATAGCTGCAAGACGGCACAGAACATCTTTCACAATGTCAAACATGCTGGATTTGTTTTTGGATGGTCTTCTCTTCCCGTCTACTGCCTAGTGCAATGCAGCTTAGTGAGGAAAAGGGAGTGCTTGGTTTGATGCAAGGTGTCTCCCTGCTAATACAAACACAACAGAATCATTGTCATGAGACCAAGAGCACACTGCAATCTAAATCACACTCAGAAAACCATTCATTGTGCAGACCTATTAGAAAGTCCTTTAAACAAGAGCAACCCACGGAAAGCCTGAAACAGCACAACGATACAGCTGCTCTATAAAATATATATTTATTATTGATCACATTACTGTAGACTCTGACCTTGTCGGGATCCAGTAGGAATGATCACTCAGTGTTTGCAATGATCTGACTGGTCAGTGCTCTGAGCTGTTGAACCGATCCTCTGGAGTTAACCTGCTCCAGAGCAGAGCTGCACAGTTACCGTGGTTATCTAGCCGGATTAAAAGTGAACCAGCTTCATGGCACACGAAAACCTGAGCAGAGCTCAAAGTTGGTTGGATAGGCAACTAATCTTGGTTCATGGTACAGACCCCAGGACATTAATAGCTGGTGGACAACAATGGCGATCTACGGCACAGACCAATAAGCTAAACCAGGATCTGGACTCAACTTCAACTTTATTTATCAAGTATGCAAAATAGTGTCGTATCCACACAAAAAAACAAATTAACACATACACAGTCACACACATTCACTGTTGCCATTAAGAGGATGCATGGAATTTGTAGGAAAAACCAGGGGAAATCACTGGCAGCATCCTTTAACAAAGTTAATCAAGTTATTTTTTAGCATCCAACAGGCTCCCATGACCTAAAATTACAAGTGCAGCAGGTGTTTACATCCTGGAAACGTGGTTCAAACCTGCGGCTAAACAACAACACAAAAGCACAACGCAGAGAATTTCTCACCTTGAGCAGGACAAAAAATTCGAAGACTCTCCTGAAGGATGGAGGGAAGAGGCGGGCATATGTGACGGCCATCTTGAAGAATAGGGCGTGGAAGAGGCGGTCTCTGACGTTGATGAGGGGGTTCTGGTTCATGTTGGGATTTCGGATCCTGTTGGGCCCCATGTTGTTGTTGTTCAGGGGGACGTTGTTGTTGTTGTTGGCCTGGTTCTCAGACATGATTTCTGGATCTGGATTACTCACACTGCACAAACAAACTGATTCTAGGTCAGCATGGCTGCCGTCAGGGTCAAACTCTGACCTCAAATCAGATGATGAAGGTCTCTGCCGTCCCAGCTAATTCACTTTGACGTTGAACCTCTTCCCACACACATGAAACTGACAGACAAAAACATGAAGTTATGAGAACTTTAACATGTTGATTATTTAAACAATTTTATAAACAAAGTAGCTAAACTGACTAATTACAAAAAAGTCACAGGATCATTTTTCTTAGAGTCCAAGGCAACTTCAAATGTTCTGTTGTGTTCAACCAACAAACACCCAGAGAGATTCAGTTTAATTTGTTTATAATAATGGAAAGCACAAATTCTGATTTAAGAAAAAAAACTACTTAGTTATCAAAATAACTGCTGATTAATAGTCTCTTGATCAACTAACCAGTCATTTGACTAATTGTTGCAGCTGTTATTACTCAATGTAATAATAATAATAACAGCTGCAACAATTAGTCAAATGACTGGTTAGTTCCATTGTTATAAAAAATGTGTAATCAGTGTAATTTTCAGTTCATTGCTTTTGTTTCAGTAAACAGTATAAAAATTCTACCCAGTATTTTGTTAGTAAATACTAACAGCAGCAGCCAGATACATACAGTCCTGTAACAAGTGCAGTACTTCCCTTTGAAATGTAGTTAATGTCGAAGCAACAAACTAGGCCAAACTGGAAATACTCAAATAAAGTATATTTACTTCATACTGAAGTAATGATGTTTATCTGTGTTATTACTCTTAAACCATGTACAGCACTTTGGTCAACAAATGTTTTTAAATGTGCTTTATAAATAAACTGGCAGTGAAGTGCTCAGCTATTACTTATGCAAAGTACAGCTATGAGACAGGTGTCAAAAGCTATGACTCTGTCCTCTAAGGGCTCTTTCAGACTGCACAAGGTTTGCAGCCCCAAACACTTCCAACTATGTAAGAATGGATTGGGGCGTACTTGCATAGCAAAATGTGTCATTCAAAATTTTGTGCCGTGACTCAAACATGTGTTATTTCCTGCATTTCCAATAGGGGCACTAATGCAAATGCCGTACTTCACTCTACTCTCGTGTCTTTGTTTACAGTGTCCAAAAAAAACAAAAAAAAAAACAGGCTGTACAAAGTTGTTTGTCTTCATCTACATCTTTATGATGTGGCAAACGCACGCCTCTTTTATCTTTTACCGGGAACGATTTAGCAGAAGCAAAATGAAGCACTCCTCTTCGACAGCAACATTCTTTTCTACTGGATAAATCATGTGACCAGATGAGGACCATGGGCCAGTGACTCTTGGCCTCTGTTGTGTGAGGGATTTGTTGCCTATGCCAGCACACAGGGCAGCCAATTCTTATATGGACATAAATACCTGCATGAGTCTTGTGTTTAGAGGTGCATTTATGTGGCTGGTGTAGAGTCTGAAACAGCCCTAACTCACCATCTGTTTATTAAATTAAATAACCTTCTGTGAACATCATCTGCACCTTTACACAGTGTAAGGAGATCAAACAACTGATCAATTACTAAAGTGACAGAACCTTATTTGTCAATTATTCTTTGATAATCAATTCAGTGTTTTCTTAATTTGTCCAGAAAAATTCCAAAATCCAATCATTCCAGTTTCTTCTGTGCATCAGAGTTTGTTTGTTTTTTTTTTCAGTTTTCTATCACAGTAATCAGGATGTTTTGGGCAAAGTAAGACATTTGAACCTATCTCAGACATTCTTGAAAAATATTAGACAAAATAAATAAATTAAGAAAATAAACTGCAGGTTAACTGATAATGGAAATAATCATCAGCCCTACAATAACCTGTGTTTGTCAGTAATACATGTCATCGTGTGCACCTTGATAAACAGTCTGCTGTTTTTTCTTCTGCTATTTTCAGCATACATTAAACATTTAGCTTTTCTTTGTTAACAATTCGATCAAACATTAATTTATTTCTTCTTTATTTATTCTCAAAGGCCAAAGCAACCAGAAAATTATCACCTTTGAGAAGCTGGAACCAGCAAATACTTCATATTTCAGTGAACAACATGATGGCAGAGAGATCTTTGATCAGTTGATTAAGCTCAAATGTGACTATTTTCTCTGACATGAAGCTGAAGAGCTGTCAGACGGAACACGGACACGCCACCTGTGGGTTTTCAGAACCGTGAGAGGCCAATGATACGTTGCTTAAGCAATGAGACCAAATGATCGTTAGAAATAAATCGACCTGTCAGCGGATTATTTCTGTCTCACGTGGCTCATGTCAGGCAGCAGAAATCATGTCAATCTTCAGATGAAACCTCAGCTATGTGTTTTACTTTGTAGAGACAGAAGTGATTCTGCTTGTTTCGGGGCCTACAGCTAACGTTAGCTTCGCATTGGCTTTACATTAGCATGTCTTGTTACCTGTCTTACCTGTTACTTGCTCCGCAGCTGTGTGTCCATGCTGTCTCCTCCTGTTTTATCAGAGCAAACAAACAGACTAATAGCACAAGTAACTAGCTGTTAGCAGAGTCAGAAGACAGCGCTAGCGGAGGCTAGCAGCTAAAGCTACTCAAACGTTACAGGTGTTAACTGGCAGTTAAATGTTCCTGGGCTGTGTGTGGCGTCATTTCAGTTTGACACAACAAAACGACTGCATGTAGTCAATTTGGGTGTTAAAGATGAACGGACATAGGTAACACAAGCTAAAAGAAGTTACCAGGAGACTGACGACTGCTGTTCAGAGACGGAACCTCAACCACACCGGAAATACGGGTCCTATGCCCAGGAAGGTAAGTTTTTTTTTTTTTTTTAATTGAGCATCATATTTACTGACATGCAAAGCAGTGACCGCTATATACAAAACCCACAAGGGACTGAGCAACAAATCACACACAGATTAATATCTGGGAAAAAACATATATAACCAGGGGGTTAGGGTAAATCAAATTGACTGATGACAAATAAAAGATTTTGGGCTCCTTTACCACTCATGCAATCCAGGGATTTCTTAAATGCGGACATTTCATACCTAAAGGCTGCTAAACAAGGTCGCCTTTTACTCCATTTGCATTTATGAATGTAATATTTTGTCTGAATATTTTGTCAACCTTTTTTTTCTTTCAAAAACACTAAATTTGGTGTTTTCTAAAGTAAAAGGTGCTAAGAAGTTTATTTTGGACCTGAGCTAGTCATTTAAACAAAAGTTAAATGCAAAATGACAATAAAAATTAATAAAAATACTCCGTGGTCTCTGCATCAGAGTTACAAAAGTCACAGTAGTTATTATCCATGTAAAATATGATGAAATATCAAAAATCATAAGAATTCTTTAGAGAGGTAGAATTCATTCAACATCTTGAATGCACCTCTTTAGCTTTAGGAATTATGAGGAACAAGATGTACTTCTTCCTTTTTTCACAACCCAGATGGCCTGAAAGATACATACTTTCACCTTAGAGATGAAGATTAACATAAAGGAGTTAGAACATTGCTCATCAACCACATTTATATTGTTGATCTTTAAAGGACATAGTATTGAATTGACCAAAAAATACAAACTATCCTGTGACACCATCTGTTTAAGCGGTGTGGTGGTTAGAGCTGTCACTTCACAGTAAGCAGGTTCTAAGTTCGAACCTGGGACCTTTCTGTGTGGCATTCGCATGTTCTCTAGCTTCCTCCCACAGTCCAAAGACACGATTGGTGACTCTAAATTGCCCCTAGGAATGTGTGTGGTTGTTTGTCTACATGTCAGCCCTGTGTCTTGAGCAGCAGAAAATGAGAGGTCAGAATTAATCCAACTGATGAGAAACAGTTCATTCATTTTGTTGGCTAGAGAACATAGATTTGGGTGGATGGGAGCAGTGTACAATTACCCGATCGGGTACAGTTACCCTTTCTAGAGCTACTTAACCAGGACACACACACACTTTCCCTGCCTGCATCTTCTGGTCATGGAGTGTGTAAAAGAAACTTATAGTAAAATAATAATAACCACGTTGGTGCAAAAGTTTGCATCGCCCTTTATTAAATGTTCTCTAATACTCTGTATGTCCTCTCTAACCTACTCTAACCCCTTTGGGTTCCCTCTGAGCAGCACTTAGATCCTTTCAGGTGTAATTTTAGCCCGTTCTTCATGGCAGATGTGTTCCAAGTCTATCAGATTGCTTGGTTGTCTGCTATGTACTAGCTGAATATGCATTAAATATTATATTGCTGATAGAAATATTCTGTTTTACTCTTTTTGCCATTTCAATGTAAAGGGATGTAAATTTTTGCACCCAACTGTAGGTCCTTCAGAATAAAAGAATCGCACTGACCTAGATCCCTCAGACTAAAATACTCACCATGATTTAGTCCTTTAAAATAAAAGAATTAAAATATGGAAATACACTCATGCTATTAAAATGATAAAAGAATATACACACTCATGGTTGCTGTTGCCACGGCAATGCACAGTGGTTGAATCACCTTCAGGAAGTAAAGGCAGGAGTGGGAGGTGTGTGTGTGTGTGTGTGTGTGTGTGTGTGTGTGTGTGCATAATGGCCGTCTTTGTGAGGACCAAAGTCTTGGACCTTCATATTGAGAGTTCAGACCGGGTTTTGAGGTTCAGATTAAACCAGTGGAGAAGTGTCTAATAACAGTGATGCCCTGTGGCCACCAGGGGCTATTGGATTTATTATATTTAAAAAGTTTGTATTATGTTAATATATATGTATATATTTAATTGATAAAATAAAGAATTTTTTTCATTTTATTATGGTAACTTATTTAAATGCCTTTCATATTGAACAGTCATTCTAATTTTATTAGGTGGTTGAGGTGCCAACATGTTTTACCTCCATCTCTGTTCTGCCAGGTCTCCTGTCTGTATCAATGTCACTAACACATAAAAACAAAATACCAAAAATAAAATAAAATAAAATATCTCACCACTAGATGGAGTTTGACATTTGTAATAAAACTGTAGATTTCCATGTTTTCTGGGGACTTTCCAAGGCAAAATGTCCCTGAGTTTTCTTCCAAAGAACAAATGAAAAACATGTACATTTATCACATGGGGAAAAAAATCACCTACAGTAAAAAATTATCCAATAATTCAAACAGAAGCCATCACTTATTAAAAACAAGTGAATTACCGACATAATATCATATTAAACATTCACATTAACTTTATACACAGAGTATTTCATGTTTTGTTTTTGCATGTACAGATACGCAAACACTATAAATACAGCTGTGATTGCTTTCCTCCTGCTCATTACTATAAAATTGATAATTACTGTTTTCTGCTGAGACTGATGTTTGTTAAAATACATTAATATAAATGTAGCTGACTTTTTGTAACTATAAACAAGTCTAATAAACAATCAAACACCAACCAGAATGAAAACTGTGTCTTATCTCAGCATCCTCCATCAACACTGTTGCCGTGGAAACTGCATAATGAGCCTGAAGGTGCAGGACTTCACGCAGTGTGTGTGTTATTGTCTTCCTATTATTGTGAGGACACATTTTAGCTGGGAACCATTATTGATAGGACATTTCTTCACTGTGAGGACAGCTTTGTGTTGCGAGGATATGTGTTCCAGTCCTCACATCTTTAAAGGCCTGTTGAGGGTTCAGACCTGGTTTTATGGTTCCGGTTAGAATCAAGTTTAGGGGAAGAGTCGGGGTTGAGTGTCACTGACTGAAGCTGACCTGGCACTGTCACAGGAAACGAATGAGACTCTGCAGAGAAGCTTTGAAGCCACAGACTGGTATATACACTGTGACCCCCATGAAGACTACATTGATTCCATGACACACTGTGTTACAGAGTACATAAATGTCTGTGTGGACAACACCATCCCCACTGACAGTGCACTGCTTTTCTAACAATAAGCCCTGGATCACCAGAGGCTTGGAGGAGCTGCTCAACAAGAACACAGAGACCTTCTGCAGAGCGTGCAGGGGGAAATAAAAGTGAGACCCTGGGAAAACAAAGACACTTACAGGAGGAAGCCGGAAGAAAGACAAAGGATGCTACAGAAAGTTTTTACTGCCGACTGTGATCACACTCATTCCCTGTGGAGATTAACTACATGACATACTACATGACTTTATATATGTGTAGAAACAGATTTTAAATAACACTGAGGCTCAAGAACAAGTTTTAATGTCGAGCACAGAGCATGCAGCATCCTTCAGTCTGAAACTGTTTCAAATATACTTTGAACAATTAAGCTCTTTTTATAGCTGCAGTTTTTTCTTTTTACACTTTGAGTCACAAAATGTACAGATTCAAAGAAAAACAATGTTTTTACAATCAAATGAAAATGCTGATAGTGGTCATCAGTCTTTTCAGTTCTCAGGATTTAAAAACTGAGATGAACAGGATGTTTGCCTGATATACAATCAAACGCATGCAGACACATTAACAGCAGGGACAGTACTGGTTCATCAATATATCAGTATTTACAGATATGCTCCCTGACCTGGTTTCAGAGCCCAGGGGACGCTTTGTCTCTGTAACAGAGCAACTGTTGCATTTCTGAGTTGCTGTTTTATTTCTATGACAGAGTAAAACAATCAAATAATTGTTTGTCACACGAGAATCTTCGCAAACTTGATCCAATCACATTATCACTAGTAGTTTTACTATAAAGTTAAACTCATGACTCTTCAAAATGGTACAGCTTTATTTTAAAAAATGACCTTATCAGTACGCTTCAACTAAATCATTTGTACAATTTTTTTGACTGACATACAGTATTTATAGTGATTATTTTCCTCAAATCATCCTTGTTTTCTTTATAAATGCTGACAAAAACAAAGAATTCTTAAATAAATGACCAAAACGCAACCAGTATAGTAATTTGGCACACTAACCAACTGCGTGCTAGACTGGCCTGTATCCATATAATAACAGAACCTATTGATTATCAGTCATTTTACATAAACCTGTTGACATTTTAGAATGTGTGAGTACTGAAACAACATCAGTGAGTGAATCTTCAAATTCTGAATATTCATATCTTTAGAAATATTTAATCTCGTACCAGGCCATCCTTAATAGATACACATTCACACACAAACTCGCCTTCTTGAGTGCAGCACACAAGCAAACATGCTGAGAATCACAACAGGAAGGCAACAACACATTTGTCCAGCTAATTTACAATCGGCGTTGGCTCCTCCAACATGGCTGCAAGCACATGCACAGTGGATACATCTCAATTCCCTTAATTGCATCCACATTTCCCTCACTTCTGTCTTAGTCCAACCCACATAAGATGCAAGGAAACACGCTATTTATGACATGAGATGTCCTTTACCTTAGCCTTGGAATGTCCTTCAAGATGGTGGAGTGAGGTCGAGTGAGGACTGAGGAGCAATCAAAAAAGGGAAATGAGATATAGCCATAGTCTGACTGCAGCTCATAGCGGTTGGTGTTGGAGCTTCACTGTAGGTTTCAGGTTTGTTACGTTCGTGCTTCCAGCATGGATCTTTAAGATTATTCACAACACACTGGCCACAGAAACTCTGCGGCTTCCTGCTCAGAGGCTCAAGACTGCAGAAGAAGGTGATCCATCGGTCTCAGCATCACCCTCACCTACATCACCTCCCCCGTAGAGCATCAGTGCCCACCCTACAGCATTTTCCACAGGTTAAAATCTACATTTAAAAATCATTTTTTTATCCAAGTGTTTTCATTGACATGGTGTTTTGGTTGTTCTGAGCACTTGTTTCAAGTGAAATGTGCTAAAAATGAATGTATTGTTATTACAGATATAAATATTGGACAGATCAGTCCTGAATGCTGAGACTCTGCAGTGATACCTAAGTCTTTTAAGTTGAGATCGTTGAGCCACCGAGCATCAGCCTGAGCCTCCTCCATCTCCATCATGTTAGGCTGAAGAGATGCAGAGCAACACGGTCATCACATGTCCAGGTGCTGTGCTGTTAGGGACACTTTTAAAATAACGCCTTTGTTTTGAAAGATTAGAGACTATTCCTTGAACCTTCGTCCCTGCAGACTTTTATAATAGTTCTGCTGTTCAGTCTGGTTGCGAATCTCCCGATCCAACAGAACGAGAGCTGTCTTACGTCTCATGGCCATCTCCCTGCGCTGAGCTTCTGCTGACAGCTCCACCTGTGGGTGAGGAGGGGATGGGGCCAGGTCGGGCTCATTGGTGGCGCACGGCGATCTGGATCGATGGGGCCGGAAGCTGCTGCCACGAGCAGCCGAGTTTCCTCGGTTCAGGCTGTTGAGGTCATAGGTGTCTCGTGGGTCACCCCCATTGGACGCCCCCGCCCATTCCCATGGGTTACTGTTACCTGTAGGGGGTGGAGCCTGATGAGAGGAGGGGGCTTGAATAACAGGATGGCTGGGGGAGTGGGCATCCACTGCAGTGATACCAGATCCTTCCCGCTGCTCGGAGAGGGAGCAGTAGTGCGGTGAGTCAGCAGCAGAAGAGGTGCCAGAGCAGGTGGAGGTGCTCTCAGAGGACTTCTCCCTGGAGGAGGAGGAGGAGGGGAGAAGACCCTGCTGCTTTGACATAGCAATGACCTGCATCAGTCGTGGCTGGTTGGCAGTACCGCGGGCAGACCCCTCCCCGCTCGTCTTCTCCCGGATAGCGAGCCACTTGGCCCGTGTCAAGGCGCTTTTTGGGGACACTGGTGGAGGTCCTGCTTCAGGGATCTGTGGCGGCCTAGGGGTTGCCACAGCTTTAGGGCCCCCTGGAGGTGGAGTGGAGTTGCGACTAGAGGGTGCCCTCCCAGACTGCACCGTGGGCTGGTAGATGGGGACCTGAGAGCCCCCATCTTCAGTGCCGACAGAGCCGACCTCTGAGTTGTCACTGGGCTCATGCTCCACCTCATCCCAGGGGCTCAGGCCTCTCATCTCCACTGACTTCTGCTTCCACTCTGACACTAGCTGCTGTGACCTCATCGGGTCCATGGGAACCTGCACAGCCTTCAGACGCCGCTGTGCTGGCTGCACCGACTGAACTGACTGAACCAGATCCTCTGCCCCATCGCTGGCCCCCAGCACCCCATTAGCATTCATGCTAGCCCTTGGCAGTGTGTTGCTGAAGGTCAGCATGGTCTCCTTCCCCATGGGGCTGCGTGGAGCCAGCAGCTCCACGTCCACACTGGCCCTCTTCAGGCTTTCCATGGAGCCCTTCTCCCTTTGCAGAGGCCCCAGGCCCTCCAGCTTGTTCATGGGGGCCGGAGCCACCGCTATCTCATCATTACTCTCTGAGGCAGAGGCGGGACCCTTGTTATAGACAGACTCATGTCCTCGCTCCGTCAGTGCTCGAAGAGGGTCCTCCTTCAGGGGTGGGGGAGGCAAGGCTGGCATGATGTCATCAGAGGATTTGAAGTTAGCGACAGCATGAAAAGCCTTAAGGAGGGAAATCAGAGTGTGTTAGAAAGCTAAAAATCTGTTGCTCAGATGAGAAATGTCTCTAAACAGCAACAGAACACTGAGAACTACCAATAAACTGGACCGATGCAGCTCAGACGGTTTCATCTGCTCCTACAAAAACTTTTTATGTCAGGTCTGGTTTCCACTAATAAACTCATAGAACAACACGTGATCAACTGCACTTGACATACATTATTTTTCTAAGTTCTTTGTTGGTGAAACTGAGCAAACAATAACAGACAGGACAGTTTCTAAAAATCAGGCATTCAGTCATTATTGGTTGTGACTGATTCAGAGTGGGTTTGGGGGGTGTTGACCTTTTTTTTAATAAAGTCATTTTAGTAGCTGTCATTGCCCTGAAAGGTTCTGTGACTGTGGTCTAAGAGAGACACACTGATATTGAAATGATTTGGCTACTGTTATTTTGAGGTCCTTGTCACAGAGGTGCAGGTCCAGTGACTCAGTCTGTGCTCTTTTAAACTGACGCCTTCATCGTGACAACAGAAACAAGATGTTCTCAAATTCCACCACCAATTCCAAAATGCTTGGCATGCTGTGTAAATTGTAAATAAAAACTGAATGAAATGTTTATATATTTTCCATCAATCCCTTATCTTATCCTTATCCACTTATCCTGAATAGGGTCACTGGGGGGGCCGGAGCCAATCCCAGCTGACACTGGGTGAGAGGCGGGGTCCACCCTGGGCAGGTCGCTGGTCTGTCACAGGGCTGACATGTATACAGTTATATTTTGCTTTAGTTAAGTTTATTGTAAATTTGATGCCAGTAGCATGTTCATAAAAGTTAGGACAAGGGCAACAAAAAACAGGAAAGTTGTATAATGCTCAAAAAATCCATGGTAGAACATCACAGCACCCGAGGTTGCCTAGCCACAGGTCAGCATGGTGGCTGGATATAAAAGGAGCATCTCAGAGAGGCTGAGTGTGTCAGAGGTAAGGAAGGATGGGAGGGTCGCCACTCTGTGTGGCAAACAGCTCAACAACGTAAGACTGTCATTTCTCAGTGGTGTCCTCATCATCTATGATAGACAGCCTCATTACAAGACTCTGAATCTGGAGAAACCTCTGTAAGCCAGGGACAAGGCTGAAAACAGTATGGAAGGGTCGCGATCTTGTGGCCCTGCATTAAACACAAACATGATTGTGCAGTGACATCACGGCGTGGGCTCAGCGACACCTCTGAAAACCACTGCCAGTGAACACAGTAGTCAGCGCAGCCACACATGCAAGTTACAGCCCTATCATGCAAAGAAACAACCTTATATAAACAGGACCCAGACACTCCACCACCTTCTCTGGGCTCCAGGTTATTTAAGGTGGACTGCGGTGACATGGAAACTTGGTTGCGGTGTGACGAGCCAGAATCCACTTATTGGAAATCATGGACATTGCGTCCCCCAGGCTAAAGAGGAGAGGGTCCAACCGGCTTGTTGCCAGCGTCCGTGATGGAGTTGGGAGCATTAGTGGCATGGCATTGGTAACTGCACATCTGTGAAGACACCAAAAATGCTGAATGATACATACAGGTTTTGGAGCAACTTGTGCTGCCCCCGGACGCCGTCTTTTCACCGTCAGCCAAACCGCATTCTGCTCATAGCATGGCTCCATAATGAGAGCCTAGGGGCTAAACTGGCCCACCTGCAGTCCACTCCTGTCTGTCACTGAAAACATCTGGTGCATTATGAAGTGAAACACAGGACAAAGGAGGCCACAAAATGTGAAGCAGCTGAAACCCTGCATCAAGCAGAAACAAGAAAACATTTCTCTTCCAGAACTAAAGCCGTTGGTCTCCTCGGTTCCCAAGCGCCTGCAGAGTGTTGGAAGGGTTGATGCAGCACAGTGGGAGACATGCCCCTGTCCCAGCTTTCTGAAACATGCTGCTGGCATCAAATTTAAAATGAGCATGTTTTTTTTTAAACAACAAAATGTCTCAGTTTCAATATTTGATATGTTGCCTTTGTTCTATTTTCACTAAACATGAGTTTTCAAAGACTTCCACATCATTCAATGTTTATTTATAATTTTCACAGCTTAACAACTTTTGTGGAATTGGGTTTGTAAATCCAAAATTCTTCAAACATTTAATCTTCTCTAACATGTTTCAGACCTCACCAGATAGGCAGCGATAAAGGCTCCAATGAGGAAGCCCACGTAAACGTCGATGGGATGGCTGCGATGCTGGGTGATCTGAGTTAGACCCGTTAACACCGCTGCGATTGCAAATGCAAAAACCAAGACGGGTTTCAGCAGCTTGGTGCTGTCTGAGATGGTCGAGTTAAAATACATCTGAAAGAGATGAGAGAAGCAATTACTTTTGTTACAGCAAATAAGAGAAGTTTCCTAATGGCAACAAACTCATGAGCTTTACATCAGTGGTGGGATTACTTAAGTATTTGTGATGTGCATAACAAAAACTGAATTTACTGAACACATGGGTGTTAGAGCTCATGATTTTCACAATAAAAGACTTTAGACTGGTCTCAGTGGTATAAATTTACTAATTTCTATGGAGTCAGCTGCTGAGTTGTTTTAAGAAATATTGGCTCCGGGATGTTTAATTTGACTATTTGAAAAACAATGTTCCCATGTACATGCTGCAGTTTTCTCTGATCTTGAGATGTATTCCGAGACAGGTTTATATCCTGCTTTATGTCCACACCTGTCATTGTTCTTACACCAAGGACGCTCCAGAAACAGATCTTTGATCTCACTGATATTTTTCTGATTAAATAAAAATGTCTAACATTCATCCCATCAATGATAAGTGCCACTGATCAGATGTTTGACAGATGGCATTTTCCATTTACCTTAAAAAAAAAAAAAAATTCACATTTAAATCATAGACTGATGGCAATCACATCTGATCAATACAAATGATCAACACCTCTGTGACCCCTGACAGCAGGGTTTACTCTCAGTCATACTCACAGAAATATAAACAGCAGCGAAGGCCGACAGAGTTGCATGCTGGGAAGGAAACGTTTTCCTGTGAGGACAGAAGAAAGAGCAGAGTCAGACAGATGGCCAGACAGGAAGTTTAAACTTCTTGTGGGAAGTAAAGGGTGTCACCTGGCAGACAGGATGGCATGCTGGTCATGACCAGAACAGATGTCTTTTGTGATGTATGGGTTTTTATCACATGACACGCCAGCCTGAGTGTAGTTTGGTTTGCACACGGTGAGGAAGAATGGGGCGTGGTAACCTGTCGACAACTGGATGATGTCGGTGACCAGAGCCGTTGCACAGAGCCCGAACACATGCACACCTGGAAAGGGACAGTTAAACATGCATCAGTTCCTAGAGAAAGACAGGTAAACACACACCAACACCTGGAGAGACAGGTAAACGCGCACCAACACCTGGAGAGTGACAGGTAAATGCGCACCAACACCTGGAGAGAGACAGGTAAACGCGCACCAACATCTGGAGAGAGACAGGTAAATGCGCACCAACACCTGGAGAGTGACAGGTAAACATGTACATCAACACCTGGAGAGAGACAGGTAAACGCGCACCAACACCTGGAGAGAGACGGGTAAACATGTACATCAACACCTGGAGAGAGACGGGTAAACATGTACATCAACACCTGGAGAGAGACAGGTAAACGCGCACCAACACCTGGAGAGTGACAGGTAAACGCGCACCAACACCTGGAGAGAGACAGGTAAACCTGTACATCAACACGTGGAGAGAGGCAGGTAAACACGTACATCAACACGTGGAGAGAGACAGGTAAACATGTACATCAACACCTGGAGAGAGACAGGTAAATGTGTACCAGCACCTGGAGAGAGACAGGTAAACCTGTACATCAACACGTGGAGAGAGGCAGGTAAACACGTACATCAACACGTGGAGAGAGACAGGTAAACATGTACATCAACACCTGGAGAGAGACAGGTAAATGTGTACCAGCACCTGGAGAGAGACAGGTAAACCTGTACATCAACACGTGGAGAGAGGCAGGTAAACACGTACATCAACACGTGGAGAGAGACAGGTAAACATGTACATCAACACCTGGAGAGAGACAGGTAAATGTGTACCAGCACCTGGAGAGAGACAGGTAAACCTGTACATCAACACGTGGAGAGAGGCAGGTAAACACGTACATCAACACGTGGAGAGAGACAGGTAAACGTGTACATCAACACGTGGAGAGAGACAGGTAAACATGTACATCAACACCTGGAGAGAGACAGGTAAATGTGTACCAGCACCTGGAGAGAGACAGGTAAACCTGTACATCAACACGTGGAGAGAGGCAGGTAAACACGTACATCAACACGTGGAGAGAGACAGGTAAACGTGTCAACACGTGGAGAAAACGTGTACATCAACACGTGGAGAGAGACAGGTAAACGTGTACATCAACACCTGTCTATGCATTGGTTGCATATGTGTTGGCTGTCTACATGTTGGTTGTCTATGTTGCCCCACTCGTACCTACGAAACGGACCGTCCTCCTCAAGAAGGAGTTGAAGTTGCAGCCGCCTGCGTTGATGCTGCCTTCGGCTCTGCGGAGCTTCAGTCTGGACTGCAGGCAGTAGATCAGCCCTTCCACCAACATGATCTAAAACATAGCAGAATGTTTGAAGCTGAAACACTCTGTAGCCTCTTCGTGAGGCTGAAAATGACAAATCGTTACCGAAGCAGCGGGTCCAGCAAATGCGAGGCTCAGCAACATCAGCAGAGGGATCAGTTCGTCTCCTCCATCCACATACGGCATGCTGAGGTCCCTGTCATGGCAACGGAAACCCACCTGAGCCGGCTGCACCACGTCAGTCAACTCCAGGAAGTAAAGAGATACCATAGAAGAAGCCACGATGGGCAGCTGCACACAGACACCACAGTGATTATGTATCAGACCTGTCTCCATACTGAGGACATGCCGTGTTCTTGTGCATTAAGCCAGTTCTTTAACAAATCTGTTTCTGAGTTTGTCTGCGCCCAGACTAAACCTGACCTCTATTAAATCAGCAGACCACTCCTCACTAGGTGCTTCTGGGATGCACTTTGTTGTTTAACTGAAAACAGTCCAAGATGAACAGATTTAAATGAAGTTTTTAGTACAAATTCAGCAACACGGGAGCCAGTGAGTGTTTGTAACAATCAGACACTTTCACATAAAATATTCCCTCAGAGGAGATAAACAGATGGAGGTCTGAGCTGAAAATAGCTCCATCTGCTGCTGGACTTTGACCACTGATATGACGTCAAAGCTATCAGACCTCCACACTCTCAAATCATCTGTCTGTGCTCAGCTGTTCTTTTTTTTTTTTTTTGTTATATCAAGTTTTATCTTGTTCAGTTTGACATTTTATTAGTTTCATCATTCACTGCCCACTGTCTGTATTTATTGTTTAGACTGACGGTGTTTTACTTCTCAGCTCCCAGTCACCTATAGAGCATGTTACGTTGCACTAATCTGTATGAAAGATGCTTGCAAATAAAGTTTGTTGTATTGATTTACCTATTAATAATGTTCCAATTAAAGCAGTGAACTGATAACTTACACCCTGGGGTTTCATATCATGAAAACTATCTGTTATTTTATAAATCAATCCAAGCACATATTAATATATCAAAACATCTGTTGATTAATCTTACATTTGGACCTTAATTGAAAAACATTATTCATTTGAACCAAATATCATTTCATTATTTTGTCCTAAATCTAATTACTAAACCTGTCAAATACCCAAATGTTAAATGAGAATGAAATTTAAAATCTCATTAATTAGCAGCTGACAAAGATCTAACAGCACCAGTGACTGCGACAAAACAAGAAACAAACAAACAAAAGGAGGCGGGGGCAGGAAAAGGTCAAACAGTTGCCTGCATGGATGTATGAAAGAAAAGTGGATCACAAGACCCAGTTCATTCATCTGAATGTTGCTCAGTGGGTCATACTTAGAAGACATTCTTCATGTTTAAGTATTAGGGTTATGGTAGTAACAGAGTTTGGCCACTTTGACAAAACCACTTCACGGCACCGTTCATGAGGGGTCAGTGGTTTGTGCAGCAGCCTAACAACAGATAGGAGCTCAGGTGACACAAAGGTTCGGGGGATGGGTGGGTTGGTACAACACTGGAGACTACGGTTTGTCAGCGTGACGCAACCATGGTCATCTCATAACGTTAACCACATGTACATTATTGTAACCATAACAATGAAGGTCAGGGGACGCTCCTGTTGGTTGTGTCCGAAGTTAGGTACCACCTAGTGGATCAGGCTGGAGAGTGAATCTTCCTCTCACCTCCACAAAGTAGAAGCAGGGCAGAAGAGTCAGGCTGTCCTTCGGAGGTTTCCTCTTCATCCTCTCTGGGGAGTTCATCATCATTGTCACAACCAACCTGTAACACATTCAAGGCTTTATTTAACTCTGCTGAGGACGCTAACAGTGTCTACAGGACGCTAAGTACATTTACTCAAGTACTGTACTTAAGTATAATTTTGAGGTATCTGTTACTTCATACTTTGACTTCACTACATTTTAGAGGCAGATGTACTTTTTACTCCACTACATTAATTTTATAACTCTAGTGGCGGCAAATTCACAAACTACCCAGCAGTACTTAAAATTAAATGCATATAAGCCAGTTAAAACTAGCTCCCTCTTTACCAGCTACAACATTAAATGTGACGTACAGAATAATGCATCAGTTATTATTATACAATATTATATACAGGAACGTGAAACATGCCATTCTGCAGAATGGGTAGTTTTACTTTTAGTATTTTAAGTATGCTTTGATCATAATCCTTTTGTACATTTAGTAACATTTTGAATGCAAGACTTTTACTTGTAACAGAGTATTTTACGCTTCTACTTTCACTGTAAAGTATCAGAGTACGTCTTCCACCACTGCTCCCTGGCAACCAGGAGCCACCAGGTCTCTGACTGGGTCAGTTTAAACAAGTGGAAACAGAACAGGAGTAAAACTCCATCCTTTAACAATGAGCATTGTAACATTGTAATATGAGGACAAGCTGTACTTGAATTCCTCCTGCTGGTGCTGTTACCTTCACTGCTGCTCCATTCTCACACATGCACAAACTGGAACCTTCACCACATGTTAAGTTTTATATTGCAGTTCTTCTTCTAGTAGTACAGGTACTCACAACTTTACTTCAGTAAAGGTACCAACACCTTAGTGTGAAAGTAGGCCACCCTGTGACACATGAACGTACTGCATTACTTCTGTAAAGATACTTGAGTAAATGTACTTAGTTACTTTCCATTGCCGGATAATAGTCTGATACACAGCAGATCATCATCATCATCATGAGCTGAGTGGGGTGACACCCTGACACGGACACCTTTATTCCTAAAAACCACAAGGATCCAGAACCAAGACCTGCCAGTCCGACCAATCAGAGCACAGGGATCTTACATGTTCTGTCGTAAAGGAGCAACGCTGCACATGCACACACACGCGCGCGCAAAGGTGTAGTGGTTGTGATGCTGCAGTCAACATCCGACACACACACACACACACACACTGCAACCCGGTTCGGTGTGAACTGGCTAAATCGGGATTTTACCTGGAGAATCCGCGACTGTCCCGTGTTTTATTGTCTAAGGGCTGTGCGCGGCTCCGGCGGGTCTGCTGTAATAAATGAGTCACAGGAGGCAGCTCTGCATAGCGCGTGCACGCACGCGCACACACACAGTAGAATCCAGTCAGTCTCACCTCACACCATCGATCTGCTTTGATTCGCGTCACGTTTCCTCGTCCAGCTGCAGAACCGGACCCGCCAATAGAGCCACCCACCGGACACACCTGTCTAGGTTACAGCGGCTCGGTTTTAGACCTGGTTCGGGTTCATTTAGTCGGTGAGCCTCCGTTTCCCTCTAAAATATTGTAGATCTCAGACCGCGTCCGTGTCTGCTTCCTGCTGGAGGTCTGCTGTTGCTGGAGAGAGAGAGCAGGCTTCCTGTGTGTGACAGGTGTCCAGTATAACCAGTATGGGGTACTAACTGACTTATATACCGGTTATACCGGATAATAAAGACCCACTAACTGGTTTATTTACCCAGAATAACTAATATAACCCCTTTTCCTGCCTACACTGGTGAAATAAGTAGGCATTATCTTATACTTCACCAAACATAGCAATAGTAAAAGTCCCACATTCAAATCTTTACTCAAGTACAACAGCATCAACATCCAAATATGAAGTATTAAGTTGTATTTTTTGTGTGTAGTTCATCCGTTACTGCAGTTCAGAATAAGTGCTTCCATCTGGTTTTGGTGAATTTGTTCTTATAGTTTTTTTAAACATCACTGATGTACTGATGTGGGTACGGTTGTTATTGTCAGCAGTGGTGGAAGGTAATTCAGTACACATACTCATTGATGCATTGAAGTCCAGTTCTGAGGTATCCTGTACTTTACCTGAGTATTTCCATGTTCTGCTACATCATACTTAGACTTCACCACATGTCAGAGACAAACCGTGTACTTGTTACCAGTCTGTGAGGGGGCCGACGGCGAACGATGACGACAGGCCGTGGAGGCAGGCAGAGGAGGAGACGTTAAATCGACCACATGGATTCTGATCTGACCGTTCTGACAGCGCTTGCACTGCCAGAGGTCGGAGAGGAATTGGGTCTAGGAGCACATACGCAGATGACCCAGATCTGATCTGAGGACACCTGGTCTGTTCACACTGCTGTGGACACACCAGGTCTGAGTCACTGGTAAGTGGTCTTATACTTGTGTAGCACTTTTCTATGCATTGCATCACACTTAAAGCGCTTTCACACTATTTGGTCATTCACACACTGGTGACATCACCGGGAGCGGTGTCTTGCTCAAGGACACTTCGACAAGTGGCCTGGCAAAGCCACAAATCAAACTACCAACTTTCTAGTTAGGAGACAGCCTTCTGTACCTCCTGAGTCACAGTTGCCTCAGACTGTGAGGGAAACTTCAGCTGGGATGTGGACGTAGTGGCTCCATGTATCTGTAGCTCGTCTCAGTCTCCACCATTGCCTGTGTGGAGCTTCAAGACAAGGCTGTTCAGCCGGCTCTGATGAACACAAAACAACTGCACAGTGGAGCTATGAATTCACTTAGATAAACCTGGACGTTACCTGGGGGTTCCCACATTTCTTTGTCTCTTTCAGCAGAAACAACAGAACATTTCATTTGTTGACAGTTTTATTGCAAAGAATAATAAATGAATGAGTTCTATTTACACTGAAAGAGACCCTGCAGTGATGACATAACCAACACTTAACTTTACAGTCCATACACCTGTGTGGCCTGTCACCTGCCTGGTGTCCAGGTGTTTCAAGGGAGGGTTGGAGGGATCCTTCTCCACAGACCTCCACACAGACAGTTTTTGATCCAGCGCTGCTCCCACTGCTTCATGGCGTTTGTCTTGTTGGGAGAGCGGAGCATGGTCACGCAACCACACCTGAAAACACACACAAACATCACACCTGAAAAGAAATACACCAACTCACAATTGAGTTTTAATGAGACATGTTCATTTTGACATTTAATGAGCCAAAGTGATTTTATAACAAGAAACCTCTAGTGCGAAACCATAAGGCTGTGATGAAGTCAGGCGTTCTTTTAAAAGCATAAATGTGAGGAAAGGTTCCGGCCCAGATGGTGTGACGGGACTGACAGGACTCTGGACTAACATTTCATATGGTGGCACTGGTGCCACCAAGTATCTCAGATGGTGGCACCCCCTCTTTTACAGCATAATGCAAAATGATCTGTATTTTCCCTTACCATAAAATATGCAAAGTCTGTACAATGACATTCAGAGAAAGGGAGACTTATGGGACACAATAATCATGAAAATCACTTTTAGAACAAGTTTCAAGGTTTTTATGTGGAGTCACTTTGTGCTCTGTAGCTTAGCAATGACACTGATAATAATTAGGCTGTTATTTCAGCTGAACTATGAAATCCACAAATGCCTTGCTGTTTGTGATTTAGCCTATCTGGAGCCTGTTTTCTTCTGAGGAAGTTTCTGCTCTTTGGCGATGTTTGTGTTGGACTTCATGCACAGTTCATCTCTCTAGTCGCAGCTCATTTGGGGCTAACGTTACTAGCAGCCTATGACTTAAGGGATCAAACACTTAAGTCACGTCGCTCATGCCTAGTGCAGTTCCAGTTTGAAGTTAGTAGTGGCTGAAACCCACCATCAGTTCTTCTTCAAGTCCACCTCCGTGCAGTCAGAGTTGCACCAAAGGAAAAACTAAACTTGAAGTGTAAAAAAGGGGTCCAGGGATGATGGGTGTGTTTTGGCGTCAGTGTGGATCGACACATTTGATGGATTGACATCTCTGCCTTGTGAGATGGGTGAGTGACAAACCTGAAGACAAACGTTGCCATGACAGTATCGTGGAGACTGTTACATCTGCCCACCATTTCTACAGCAAGAGCACTCGTTTGTGCATAAGCTGTTTATTTTGCAGTTGTACTCAGTGCGCCCTTTTAAAAGAGTAAGTTGCACCTCAGATAAATTTGGTTGCAAACTGCGGATGATCACTTGCAGTCTGGCACCCTGCGTGTTTATATATGTAAAGAAGCGTAGTGAACAGGGATTAAAACCATGTACAGCACCAAAAGTTATCCTTTTTCTTTGAGAGTTTGATTTTTCCCCCCACGGAGTTGCTTTACTATTTTGTTGTTTTTATATACACAATGACTGATTGATTGTTACAATATGAATGGGTTTTGTAGAAACAATACAGTTTCTCATTTTAACAACAGCAGAATATTTTCAGCACACTGCCGTGGTTATATCTCACATGCACACAGATTCAGGTTTTTATTTGCACACATACAAAAGCATAAAACCAGATGGTGGAAACAAACTGGAGTTCTCAGAAAGTCAAATCACTCTAGGAAGATTCCCACAGCAATGTCCTGTTGCTTTGGAACTTAGCGCTGCACGATTAATCTTTTTGTGAGTATGATTTAGATCCCTGTGTGATCTCAATCTCACGTGACAGTGATTAAAGAGTGTTTACATTGGCAGGGAGATCCCTTGCATCAAACCAAGCGCTCCCTTTCCCTTTTTCTCTCAGGAACTTAGAGCTTAAAGTCCATGTTGTGTCCTGATTCCCCCTGAAGAGCCGGGAGGATCATGAAGAATTCAAGGCTGCGGAGTTTGAAATGCAGCATTAACATGAGGAAACAATGAGCGTGTTCATGAGGCCTGTTTCCAGCTGCTGAGTGTCTGATTTATTTAATCAGAAACTCAGGTTTGATTTCTCTTCTTCACTGACTTTGGTGTCAATGTTTTTAATGTTTAATGTTAATAATGGGAAAGTTGTCCTGCCATGGATGCTATAGTACTTACTGTTTTATGAATGAAGCAGCTGTGGTGTCTGTGTTTGACCAATCAGTGATAGTCAGCTCTGGAACCCTGCCACCCCGCAGAAAGTCCCAGGTCGGCGGAGTGGCAGGGGTCCAAACTGTCTCCCCCGAACTAATCCAAACTGTCTCCCCAGAACTAAATGTAGACCCTGGTTCCTCGGTTCCATCTAACAGATGTAAAAGCTGTGACATCACTTCCAGGTGTGACATGACTTCCTGCAGACTCACCTAGTGCAGGCTTTACTCTCCTCGGTGGGACAGACGCCCATGTGAACACAGCGCAGGTTGTCCATCTTCTGAGAGCCAGGACTCCTGAACACACACACACACACACACACACACACACACGAGTACACTGAGCAAACCCAGACAGGAAGATGTAGAAGAACGCGGACTAAAGCTCTTTTGTTTCCTCTGCTGTATTGCACAACTTATTACTGCACTATTACTAGTACTGTTTCAGATCTTATTCATCTTGATACTGTATGTTTTTCCACTTCATTGTGTGCATTTCATTATATCAATGTCTTGTGTTATCCTGTTTTCTTCTGGTTACCCCTGACATCTTACAGATATGTGGGGCATACTCGCTCTCAGTGTGTCAAATAAAATAAACAAATTAACTAAACTAAATCTGATCCAGGACCAGGATTCCTGCAGCCTGTAGAGCCCCAAACTAGTCCCTCCCATCTGTTATGCTAAAACCATTACATCAGCAGGTTGTGTTCAAACTGAGCCCTCATTGAGTCCAGGTTCAGGTGTGTTACCTGGTGAAGACCTCCAGCGGGGTGGTGCTTCCTCCTCCAGGCAGAGACGAGGCTTTTCCAAACTGTAGCCTGAGTGGCTGTTTTCCCTGTAGCTTCACAATGACGCCATCATTCACCGGGAGCCAGTCCATACTGGGAACCAGTAGCTGACTGGGCAGCAGGCAGCACTCGTCTATCAGGCTCTCATCGGGGTCCTGGGGGGGGCCGTCATCCCGAGCTAAGACACAAAGTTAAGTTAGAGACTAAACTTCCAGGATGTACTTTACATGTCGTTCACTAAGAAGGTTTCAACATGTTGCTGATCAGAAATATCAGACCAAAGACTGGAGAGAAAAGCAGAGGTATACTGGGACTGCTCAGCTTCCTAATACTGTCAGGCACCTGAGACATTTCACTCAAACCAAAAACTGGTTTATTTTCTAAAGATCTCTAAGTACAATTTGTGCATTTTAGCTAAAGTCATTAAAGGGTCTGCAGTGCCACCATTTGAGCTTGCAGAAAACATGGGTTTGTTTGCTCTGCAACACTAAAATTAGTGGTCAAATCATTTGTTTCATTGAACTCATCTGCTCCGGCTTTGTTTTGCTTGATAAATGACAGTACTGTGTTTCAGAAAAGCTGGATTCAGTCAAGGACCTTTGCTCTACAGATCACGAGGCCAGGACCAAGCTGATACAGTGTTCATGATCAATACAACTGGATCAGTATGAGTAGAACTCGTTCAGTCCTCTCAGACTGGACCAGGTCTCAGGCTGGATTGGTTCAGGATCAGGAGCAGTGCGAACATGGAGTCAGGCAGTTTGTTTCTTACAGCAGAGCCACAGTTTGGTGAGCAGTCTGAACAGCAGCTGCATGCTGTCCTGGTTGTCTGACATGGCAGTGAAGGTGGGCAGACACCCGGGCTTCAGCAGACCCCAGATCCGGATCACCACCAGCATCTCCCTCAGCATCCCTAGAGATGCCCCGTCCCTCATAAAGCCAAACCCCGGCCGGACCATGGAGCCCTGCAACACAGGAGGACAATGTAGAGAAGCGCCAGTGCCAGTGAGTAAACACAGGATCAGGGGTTTAGAAAATATGTGGTAGGTTGTGTGTCTTTGTGATGATATGTCTCTCTGTGGCAGTTGTGTGTCTAACCTCTAAACCCCTAACAGACAGTTGACAAGTGTTAGAGAAGCGACTGGAAGATTGCTGGTTCAGTCTCCGGACTGGCAGAATTAAATCTGGGTAGGAAAAGTGACAAAACCCATTTTGCCCCACCCTCATTAACACCACTACATGCCCTTGAGCAAGTCCCCTAACCCCACCCATTCCAGTGGAGCTGCTCAGTGGTCCCAGGTCAGTCTGTGGTTGTACTGGGCAGCTTCCAGGTATGAATGTGGACAAGGCATCCCTGAAAAAAAGAGGGGGCCTACTCTGAATAAATAAAGGTTAAAAAACGGGGGGGGATTAGTAAATGGACTTGTATAGCACTTTTCGATTCACTATAGTACACTCAAGGCACTTTCACATTATTTGGACACTCACCCATTCATACTCCAAAACACATTCACACACCGGTGATATCACCAGGAGCAAGTTGGGGTACAGTGTCTTGCTCAAGGACACTTCAACATGTGGACTGAAGAAGCTGGGAATTGAACCACTGACTTTCGGGTTAGGAGCTGACCCACTCTACCTCCTGAGCCATAGCTGCCCCGGTAGTTTAATTATTAGTTCTCATGATGTGGAGCATCATCTGTGACTTCATTAGCCATTCTTTTAATCACCTGTTTTCTCATTAACTTACTTGGTTGGGCAGGTTAGCCAGCAGGTAGAGGACAAAGTCTCCCACCCACTGAATGAGCTGCTGCAGGGACTGAAGGGGGGGGCCATCCAACACAAACTCCTCTGTCTTCAGATTGATCATCACCTTATCAATATCTGAGGAAATACACAGGGATCAATAACTGAGCATCACTTTATTAATATTTAATACCGCCTGTACTCTCACATGTCTCTCTCCTGTCCCATTACTTGCCCCATATGTGCTCTCACCTATCATATTACCTGCCCCTCCTGTCCTCTCACCTGTGTCAGTGTTCTTGGCACAGATCTCAGTCAGGCGGTCACCTGGACTCTTGTCAGGTGTGTTGAGGACGTGTGGCCGCAGCAGAGATTTTAAGGTGGAGCTGATGGCGATCAGCAGCAGTTTGGCATGGAAGTCGCAGGCTCGAGCTGCTGTCGCTGTGGAGAGTTTACAGAGGGAAGCCTTCACTGCCACAATACGAGTTGCCAGAACCTGAAACATACACCGCTCTGCTTTAAGAAGGGACAAGAGGCATCATAGGTTTAATGCTGTTGTTCCAGAGATTATCTGCAAACTAGAAAGAGTTTTCTGAGGAATATTCCTCCTTTAAAGTACAGCAGGTCGCAATGTGCTCAAAAGTTAAATGCTTGTATGTCAAATGTGAAAGAAGAGCTGCAGCTGAAGTTATTAAAATACTGCAGGGTGAAGAAGCAAACAACTGAAGTGTTCGTTTGTATGTAAACACTGGAAATGGTGATGAGTGTGAGGTGAAAGCAGCTGGCGTGTCAGATGAAGTTTGAATTAAAGTTGAAGCGCTGTTTGTCCTCTCTCTCCTGTACTTTTCTGCAGGTAGCCCTGTCTCCGGAGTTCTATGTTTCTGATGAGCAGTCACCAGCCACATCAAGCTGCCCAGTGTTTGATTATTTTGTTTGTTTTGTCCTGATGCTTTTCTTTTGTCTCTTCTCTATCCACTCACCCCAACCGGTCAAGGCAGAAGGCTGCCCAACAACAAATAATGACTCCAAGGTTCCACACAGCAGGACTGGAGGCCAGAGCTATGTCATCTAGAGTAACTATATGGTTAAACAGCAGATTTCTACGGTTTTCAGGCTCAAGCACAATAACTTCAGTTTTGTCAAAGTTTAGAAGTAAGAAGTTACAGGTCATCCAGGCCTTTCTATCTTTAAGACATGCTTGATGTTTTACCAACTGAGCCGATTCATCTGGGTTCATAGATAAAGATAACTGAGTATCATCTGCAAAGCAATGGAAATTTATGTTGTGCTTCCTGATAATATTGCCTAAAGGGAGCATGTATAAAGTGAAGAGAAGTGGACCTAACACAGAGCCCTGTGGAACGCCGTGACTAACTTCAGTGTGTGTGGAAGATTCATCATTAACATGAACAATCAGGAATCTTTGATAAATAAGATTTGAACTCATTTAGTGCTGTTCTTTTAATCCCAATAACATGTTCAAGTCTCTGCAGTAAGATGCTGTGATCAGTGCTATCAAAAGCAGCACTGAGATCTAAGAGGACAAGTATGGAGACAAGTCCTTTGTCCGAGGCTAGGAGAAGATCATTGGTGACTTTCACCAGTGCGGTTTATGTACTATGATGGACTCTAAATCCTGACTGAAGCAACAGCTTTTTCAAGAATTTACAGGTTTAATTACTGCAAGTTTAAAAGCCTGTGGAACATAACGTGTTAATAGAGAGAGGTTAATCAGATCTAGTATGGATGTGTTGATTAGGGGAAAGACGTCTTTGAGCAGCCTGGTCGGGATGGGGTCTAATGGACATGATGATGATTTTGATGAAGAAAATGTTGAGGTAAACTCAGAGAGATCTATGGTAAAGAAGTAGTCCAAGTATAAATGAGGTCTGACACATGTTTCTAAAGCCATTGTAGTTGATAGCACGTCTGTGAGAGCTGTGGGAGTGGTCCGACCAATTTTTTTCTCCAATAGTTATTTTATTTGTAAAGAAGCTCATGAAGTCATTGCTGCTGAGACCTAAGGGAATGTTAAGCTCAACAGCACTGTGGCTCTTTGTCAGCCTGGCTACAGTGCTGAAAAGAAACCTGGGGTTGTTCTTATTTTCCTCTATCAGTGATGAATAAAATGCGGTTTTGGCACTACGAAGGACTTTTTATATGTTATTAAACAATTTTTCCAGGCTAAGAAAAACTCTTCTGACTTAGTGGCGCGCCACCTCCTCCAGTTTTCGTGATGGCTGCTTTAGGGAGCAGAGCTGCGAGCTGTACCACGGGGCCTCCTCTGTTTCACTGCCTTCTTTTTCAGAGGAACAACAGCATCAAGTGTCGTAGGAAGGGAGGCTGCAGTACTATCAACAAGATTATCAATTTGTGTGGGAGTAAAGTTAAGGTGGTCACCCTCCATTGTGTTGGCACATAATTAAAATAACTGCAGCAGCTCATGCTCACTGACTTTTCAGTGTTACCCTCCACACCTTTCTCCCATGATGCCTTGCTGACCTGCTGCAGTGCCTGATTCTGCCTCATGTACTCCTCGTGCAGTTTCTCCACCAGGTTGTGGACCATGGTGGGCTGAACATGCAGCAGGACATCCCACCAGTCGTAGCCTGTCACCATGCAGTACTCCAGCAAGAACAGCAGGTGGCGCAGCGTGGTGTTCATCTCTAGCACCTGGCCCATAGAGGGTGACACTCGCAGCATGTGGAGCTGAGGATGAGGAAAACAACATCAACAAGGTCTTATCAGGCAGGAAAAAAAATTGACCTTTATTAAACAAGTTTTTCTTATCAGGTCCAAAAAACTGAACTGCTCCTGCTCTGCAGCCTTCACAGAACACCAAATCAGGTCCAAACTCCTCCTCTAAACTCCTCTAAACTGTGTTTTGAGATTTGGATTAAGGGTTCAGGTTAAGACCAAGTTTAGTTTAGGGGTGGGGTTGGAGTAGATATTAAGCTGTGATAATTAAGGTTGGGGGGATGCATTATGTCACAGCCATAAGAAGACAAGCACATGTGTGTACAGGTGTGTCCTTACCTTTCCATGGTTGTCGACTCCAGCCAGAGCCAGTGAGGTCCAGGAGAACTGCAGGGCCTTGAAGTGGAGGGTGGGGCCTCCGGTCCTCTGGCGTTTGATGGCAGACTCATCTCCAGGTCTCTGAGCAGAGGAGGAGGATGAGGAGCCATAGAAAACCCCCATAGTGTGGAGAGACAGACGGTGCAGGATCTGAATACTGCCATCGTGAAATGCCAGAGATAAACCTGAAAGAGGACAAAGAAGATTAATTACGCACAGACCTGCTGATATCTCTGCTGTATTCAGATGAACCCAATATTTAGTGCTGAAAAACAGGAACGTGATAAACAACAAGGCTACGGCTACATGCTATAAGCACCCAGTGCCTCTCACAGGGGCATGAACATGTTGGAGTGACTGTCAGAGCTGTACCCGACTCCCTGTGTCTCCTGCAGATTAAAGAAAAGTCATGGCTGTTGCATGAGACACTGTCTGTGCTACACTGAGCATGCTCAGTCTCCCCGTGACCTCTGACCCTCCATCTCACACTATACAGCCATGCAGCCTCCCACAGTCGCTGCTACAGAGTATGGGGATGTAGTTACTCTTTAAACCAGAGTTCTCCAATATGTCGCTCATGAGTTTCCAGTAGCTCTTCCAGCAACCTCTAGGTTCATTGATTATAGACGGCCCATGTAGGCTACAAACCATGGATGCACGATACAAATATTAATTCACTCATTAACGTGGTCTAACTGCGATCCAATCAAATACACAGACGTCCCACCATAGATGTGTTGTGCAATGGCATGCTTAAGGCTTGATTCATGCATCAAATCATCAAACTGGTCTGCAAACATACAAAAATACTTTAATTCAGCACCATCCGCATCTCATCATGTTTGATGCACATCTGTTTCTCAAATTTAATGAATTCTCCATCTTCTTCCACATCTTAAGAGGACAAACAGACCCTCATCTTGGTTCCTCGTATACAGTAAATACCACAAACACAACTCCCCCTCTACCTCCTCATCGTCCAGAATTTTGTTCCCTCTACGATGTCTAGATGCAGTGGCAACTCCACAAAGCCTTGCACTGTGAGTATGAACATACATATGGTTGCATGCTGCGAGCACACAGCTGCAGAGAGGGCCGCACGCAGATTGACGCACATACCACGTAAACCCCTTAAGTGGGATTGTGGATGTTTGGTTAATCATGATGATAAGCGGCTCAATCTACATTAACCAACTTCCTGTTTTTACACCTGCACCCAAATGCAATGTACAAATCACAAACATGAACTATATACAGTGAGGAACAGAAGCATTTGAACACCCTGCGATTTTGCAAGTTCTCCCACTTAGAAATCATGGAGGGGTCTGACATTCACATTGTAGGTGCATTCCCACTCTGAGAGACAGAATTAAAAAAAAATTTCAGGAAATCACATTGTATGATTTTTAAAGAATTTATTTGTCTTGCACTGCTGAACATAAGTATTTGAACACC
>NW_018127978.1:1819011-1823477 GCF_001952655.1 Monopterus albus | reverse complement strand
TGTGATTTCCTGAAATTTTTTTTTAATTCTGTCTCTCAGAGTGGGAATGCACCTACAATGTGAATTTCAGACCCCTCCATGATTTCTAAGTAGGAGAACTTGCAAAATTGCAGGGTGTTCAAATACTTCTGTTCCTCACTGTATAAGGTTTGGATTTGTCATGGGAAGCAGATATTTTGAGCCTGACACTCTGATGTGATGACTGATCAGTTTAAGATCTTTCTGGAATAAATGTGTATTGGATATTGATATCTGAATGGTTACACACAACAGTTAGCTTTACACAGAAATGCTTTTATGTTCTGACCTCCAGTCTGAATTATTTCACCTTGGCAGAGAGGTCTACATACTACAATACCAACTAGTCTCAGCTAGTGTTGCCATGGAGAAAAGGCCAAGTAGAAGTGTGAACCATGTCGCCATGGTAACTAAACTCACTCGCAGCTGACGCAGAACAAGCACCAGACTGTGTTTAGGCTCTGTGATTGGACTTTTTGTTAGTGAAATGCACCACGGGAGTTGTAGTGGAGACCTACCTCAACTATTCTAACCTTTTCATGTCCACAGGCTTTTTGTCATAGCTTTGACTTTTTAATCACAAAATCAGATATTTTACAACACAGCTGTTAAGTTTTGTTCTGATGACTGAAGCAGGAGACTTTGTGTCTGTTTGTAGAAAACAAAACAAAAACAAATGAGACATTTACTGCAGGAACATTATGAAACACCTGCCCACACACTGTGCCTACAGAGCTTTGGGAGGTGGTGGAGCAGGAGCTCTTCAGCATGAACCTGCAGCAACTATGAGAGGCTGTTGGGTCCACATGCAACTGGACCTCTGGAACATAGAAGGTCCTACACAGTGTTAGAGAGGTGTACTTAATAAAGTGGACACTGGGTGTACAGCTACAGATGACCCGCACCACTTCTTCTCACCCAGACCGGGGCAGAACTTCGTGTCTGATGCCACCTTCAGGTCAGTATTGGAGATGGAGATGGGCAGTTTGGGCAGAGCGACAGCCGACACCCGCTCCAGGTCATTGGTGGTGGTCAGAATCCTCCACTTCAGGATGGTCGGCTGCTTCTCCCCAACTGGTCAGAGAGAGGCCAAAGGTCATGCATCAACAGTCACACCAGTATGACCAGCTTAACCAGGATGTTTGTTTCTTACCGACAGGTGATCGGTGCTGAAAGATGTTGTTGACAGGAAGTCCCTCCTTCCTCAGAGACCAACACTCCACAATGCTGCCGCTCTGATTGGATGCACAGAGGAGAACCTGCACAACATGAGCACAGCTGTCTGGTTCTGCAGGTGGTTCTGTGTGACTGGTGTCTCTGATCTGTGATTCATGTTCTACTGGTCTCAGATCTGTCAGGGCATGACTCCTGAAATAAAACTCAAATAAAGTGTAGTTCTACTGCTTCTTCTGGTTACCTGTTCAGAGTTCTACTGCTTACCTGTTCAGAGTTCTCCCTGGTGAGGAACTTGAGGTGGGTGACAGCAGGGTATTTGTCTCTCCTCATGGGGTCAGTGGTGCAGCGCAGGAACAGAGATGGCAAAAGTTCAGTGTCGATGCGACACTTCTCACTCACAACACTCACCACCACCTAAACACAGAACATGTGAACTTGTATGCACTGTATTTGTTTGATGCTGGTGGTGGAATTCAGACACCTTTATTTGTCCCAAAGGGCAATTTAGTTTTACAGTAAACTATTCACAAACAAACAAACATATAAGGTAAGGAACTATACTGAACACTAATCACTAAATACACACACACAAAAACAAACAAACAAACAGAGAAACAAACAAAAAAAACAGGCAATAAAATACAAGAGAACAAGACATAAAAGATGATTATGTAAAATTCCTAAAGCCAACAATTTGCAGCATGATGGCAGGAGGAACAGAAGAACGAGAATATCGATTTTTTCCTTCCTAAGGGTACACTGTAGTGCCTCCCTGATGGCATTAACATAAACTCATTTGAAAAGACATGATCAGATTGTCTAATGAGCGCAGATCCTTCGGCTTTACACCAATGATCTTAGATCAGATTTTAACTATACTGCTAAGACTGTTGCTGTCCTTCACAGATAACCCACCAAACCTGCAGATAAGGGATAATGTCAAAGGGCTTTCAATAACAGGCCGATAAAACACGATTAAATTGTCGTTACAAACATTAAAAAAAATTAAGCATGCTTAGCAGCTGTACTCTCTGTTGTCTAGCCTTGACAATCAATTCTGTATTTGCATCAAATTTCAATTTGCAATCAAACACAGTTCCAAGATACTACTATGTATCGACATCAACACCATTTATGGTGCTTGGTTTATCTCTGTCACTATTTCTCCCAAAGTCTGTAATCACTTCTTTCGTTTCTGATATGTTCAGATCCAGATTGTTATTCATACACCAATCAACAAGAGCAGGCAAAGCATATTCGTGGTCTCTCTGAATTTTTAAGGAGAGACATACAATATGTACTGTGTCATCTGTGGATTTTGATAGAAAACCATTCTCTTTCACTGACCTGCAGCTGTTCGTGTATAAGATAAACAGAAGGGGGGAAGGGCATAACCCTGAGGTGAGCCTGTCTTTGAAACCAATACATCGACTTAACTCCATTTATATCTGCTGAATTCTGTCTGTTAAGAAGTAAAAAAAAAGCTGATCAGGAAGTTCAAAATAACGTGCGGAGTTCTTCTGATTCTCACCTTGTAGAACTGGACTGGAGACGAGCTGCTGCCATCGGTTGCTGCCACCACGATGTTCCCTCCTCCGGTGAAGGCGATGTCGGCTAACGCCACCCGACCTCTGAGCCGGCAAAGACTCTCACTGGCCGTCAGCAGAGCACCGCCCGGCTTCAACAGTGACACCGTCACCAAACCGCTCACTGTCACCGCCATCCAGCCCTCCATCGGCTTACCCCCAAACAAAGTCAGAGACGGAGAGAACTTCACCCGAGAGAACTTCTCACCGAAGTTTGTGGAACCCGACTGAACCAAGAGAAAACAGGGACACACAATGGACTTATTCACCTGTAGAGATGGCCACATGCAATCTGACAATCATATTATCTGATAAATACCACCGCTAGCTTAATACCTTATTATACAACATATAGCTATGACCTACTTATACTTAGAAACATCAGCCAGCATTACCATCTCAACATGTAGGGCCAGTTTGACTCCGTTATGAAGCCAGCTCAGGGCCACGATTGGATCTCCATCCAGAGAGCTGGACAGGATGCTCTCCCAGCTGTTGACCAGGTGATCCGACATCGACCAACATTTAATCTGCCCGTCTCCATCTGCTGACAGCGTCCTCGAACCTAAACACACACACACACACAGACATCACTACATACACTAATAAAAGCACAAACATCATTGTAATAAACACACAAACAGAGGCTGAAGGCTTTAGTCCACCGATTCACATTCAGTCCCACTGAGTGTAAACCTCACCTGATTGGTCCCACTCCAGGCACGAAATGACCTCAGTGTGTCCAGAGCTGATGGAGTAAACATCCCAGGGGTGTTCAGTGTCGATAATGTGGATCATGTGACTGACATCTGACACACACACACAGAGGTTAAACCCAAAACTCCATTCACGAATTTTAGGATAAACAATCTGAACTACAGTCTACACAAACAAATGACAACATGCTTGTTGTGGGTCAGTGTCTGTGCTGCAGGTGTATACCTTTGTCATCATCATCATTCTTCAGGTCTGTGGTGAAGGCCACCAGGTTCCGGCAGGACCAGGAGCAGACCAGAGGTATGGAGGGACAGTGAGTGCTCCTTGGACGTTTCTCCCACTCACAGACATATGCCAACTCCATGTTTTAACACAGCAGAAGAAGCTGGAGGCCAACAAGATGCCTCACCTGAAGACATAGACACATAGGTGAAGGAGACCACAGACTCACAACAACTAACTTCAAAGCGCGGAGGTGTGTCCTCACGAAAAAGGGCACGTTATGATCAGGACTTCTGGAGACCAGATAGATGCTGAGCCAAACTCTGGACCGACTGATATAGTTAAAATTCAATTCGGCATGTGTTCAACCATTCACTACAAACTTCTTTAAAAAAAAAAAACTCTGAATTTGAGGAAAGGTATTCCACACAGCTGTGTACAGTGGAGGCCAGTGTAGTGTGGGTCGATTTTAACCAGCCTTAAGTCAGATTACAGTTCAGTTAATAGCTGCTATTTAGAAGCTATTAGGTACAACATACGTGGTAATCAACCGCTTTAGTTAAAGCTACTGCAAAGTTCAGCTGTCTGTTAGCCGCTAAAGTTAGCTTACCTTACTTTCAGCTCCAGTGATACTGATAAAAATGAAAGTAAATCCGTTTTATTTGCAGACGAATAATTAAGCTTTAAAATAAAAACATAGCAATGAAGTCATTTTACTTTGTTTATTAGGACATTTAAAGTGGACGT